>NW_007726976.1:0-58210 GCF_000696425.1 Galeopterus variegatus | reverse complement strand
GCGCCCCCTCCCCGGATCCCCTGCCTTCCTTCGCTGCCCCTTCCCTCTGCACCCCTTCTTCCGTCCTCTCCCTCCCTCCTGCTCCCTCCCTCTCTACGGGTGTTTACTGAGCATCTACTCTGGGTACCGGCGTTACTGGGGTGAGCAGCAATCGGGGTTTGTCCCAGTCCGGGACACAGACCAGACCACACCCAAGTGACCACGTTTATGGGCGGAAGAGCTCCAGAGAGCCAGAACTAGGGCAGATTATTAGGGGTTCTCCTCTAGGGGCCTCTGAAGAGGCAGCAGTGGACAGGGACTGAGGGGACCTTCTAGGCAGTGGGAGGGCATGGGCAAAGGCCCTGCGGTGGCCCCCAGAGGAACCCACTCCACCGGCAGCCAGGCCTCTGGCTCAGGCTTCAGGGTTTGCACACAGTGGCTTTATCTCCTAACCCCAGGGGCCACCAAGGGGGCAGCCCCTGAGCAGGAGGAAAGCCTGGGGGGAGGGGAGAGGTTGTAGAAGGGGACAGGGGTGGAGGTCCCATGGGACCTGGCAGGCCACAATGAAGAGTGTGGAAATGGAGACTCAGAGCACAGAAAGTCACCGCCCAAGGTCACGTGGCCACTTTGGTTCAATAGGGATAAAAACAACTTCATGGAGCACCCCACACATGCTCTTGATGGGCCTCGGGGAGCACAGACAGGGCAGGAGCCTCCCCAAGGCAAGGTCAGGGTCAGAGTCCGTGTTGTGTCCTTTGCAAGGCCGGGGGCCGCCTGCCTTGCATCCTTCCCTGAGACCCTGTGTTAGATAGAAATCCTCTGGCTCGGGGTCCCCGTCGCCCTCTGCCTCCCAGCTGGGTCTCTTTGTTCCAGAGAAAGAGTCTGACAGGGCAGAGGAGCAAAGCCTCACACACTTGGGGAAGGTAGGGACTTGGGGAGTTTCCTCCAGCCCCCCAAAGACTTGAAGCACCCAGGGCCCTCCCCAGGAAATCATATTCAACAGCATAGACCGCACTGGGACTGGGGGCAGGCGAGGGGTTGGCTAGATGTCTGGGAAGGTCTCCTCCCTTGGAAAGTGCCGTCACCCTGCATAATATAAATTCCGAGCCTGTCACATTCAAACTTCAGGGTTGGGAGAGGGAAGGGAGGGGTCTGTGGCTGTGGCGAACATCTGGTCTACCATAGGAAGCAAGCCAAGCAGGGTGGGTCAGTGTGGAGTAAAGGGGAGGTGAGGCGAAGACCTCACTGGACCTAGAGAGAGGCCTGCGGGCCATGGTGGCAGGGAGAGCTCTACGCGGGAGCCAGAGAAGAGGCGTGTTCCACCCCTAGCTTAGATGTAGACGCGGCCTCTCCCAAACCCCCCTGCACAGGGGGAGCTGCACAGTCTCTAAGGTCCCCCAGTGTTTCCTAGTTTTGTTTTGTTTTGTTTGGGTTCTGGGTTTGTCTTTTGTTTGTTGTCTTTTTTTTTTTGTATTTTTGTTTTGTTTGTTTTAAATAAAAGAAAGCCTCTATCCTCAAGAAAACTCAACTGTGACAAATCATTGAGGACCTGCTATGTGCTGGGCACCTCCAATGGGCTGGAAAGAAAATGGGGCCTCTGCTCCTAGGGGATGCTGTTGCAGGCTGTCATGTTTCATTCTCGTGACTGGGCTGCAGAGTAGGTGTCATTGTCCCCATTTTACAGAGGAGGAAACAGACTCGGAGAAGTTCAGCGACTGCCCGAGGTCACCCAGCCGTATGTCAGGGGCCGGATTCCAGCCCAGGTTTCCTGACCCCAGGGCGGCGCGCTCTGCCCACTGCACATTGTTCATCCTCTCTGTGTAGGGCTCTCAGGCACCTCACACTTCTAGGCTCAAATGCCAGCTGCCTGGCCAGGCAGGGAGACAGAATGAGCTCCCCACCACCCCGGCTCAAACTGAGGCTCACGTCAGTCAGTGACTTGGTTAGGATCCCCAACAAATCTGCCAGGAGCGGGTACAGACCTGGAACGCATGTGGAGTGACACCTCCCCAGTGCTCTTTCCAGAACCGCCGCTGCCTCTATCCTAATGAGGCTATCAGGTGTCTGGAAGAGCAGGGCTGATGTGTCCCTTCTGTGAATCCAGAGCTCAGAGATACTGTCACTCCCCAGACCATTCAGCTCACAAACACTGCTGGACACAGTGACACAGAGATGATGGAGACAGACAAGGTCCCTCGCTCATGAGGAGCCTCTGCCCTAGTGGGGACACACAGATTTAGGAAAACTAACCTCAGCCAGTGGTAAGTGCCCTGAAGAAAATAAAGCAGTCATCTGGTGAAGAGTCAAGGGGGCACCGAGGGGTCAGGGAAGCCCCCACTCCCCCCGGAGGACAGAACGAGCTGGTGGAAGGAGCCGCCCGTGGCACCGGCACCGGGACAGAGCGGCAGAGGGAGCAGCCCCGAGCACCGAGCCCTGCTCGGGAGCTGGCATGTCCGGGTAGAAGAAGGCGCAGGGGGCTTGATTTGTCCTCGTGGGCTGGTGGGGAGCCGCCGGAGGGTTTTAACCAGGGGAGTGAGATGATGGGCATTTTTACAGCCGTCATCCTGGCTGCTGTGTGGACAGGAGCAGGAAGCCACTTAGGAGGCTACTCCTCCTACTGTCCAGAGGAAGGCCGTGGTGGCTGGGAGCTGGCCGGAATGACAGAGGTCAAGAGGATGGAGGGAAGCCCATGGGGACCTGCCCCCACTTCCGTGAGCCTCCCACACCCCTCTCCTCCGTGACCCACATCCAGGTACTTGGGTGCAAGAGAAAGAGGTGGGATAGTGTAGACAGCAGAGGACAGCTGCTGACCCCTGCAGGCATCGTGTCTCGTATGCACTGATGGAGGGGAGAGGCGCATCTCCAGAGACCACGGAGGTGGTGTCAGTGGTGTCCACGGAGGTGGCTCACAGAGGTGTGGTTTGTGAGTCCCCTTCAGGTACTGCGAGACCAGGCCACGAATGCACCGTCAAGTTTGAGAACCACTGAGCTAACCTGGTGGTTTTAGGCTTGGGCTGCACGTGGGAATCAGGTGGGAACTTTAGAAAAATCCTGAAGCCCAGGTTCCACTCGTGACCTCAGGCTCTGTTATTCAATGGTCTCTAAACTCCCCAGGCTATTGGAATGCGCAGCCAGCTGGGAACAATTTCCCCCCAAAATTGTTGCAGAATCCCTGGCACATAGTAGGACCCCAATGAATGGCACTTTTCATGAGAGGTAAATGGGCCCAGGGACCCCGTCCACAGATTTTGGCTTCAAGATCCACACTTGCCTCCAGATTCCATGACCAGGCTCCTAATCCAAACAGGAGAAGAGATACTTTTTCTTACCACTTTTAACCTTACCGCTTGCTCCTTAAAAGTCCCAGGCTTTTAAAAATTATTGAAAGTCTCTAGTGAAAATATTTTTAATTTATTTTTATAAATGTGACAAAGCTCAAATCATGCAGAGCCTGCCTCTGAGACAGTCAGCAATTCCCACTGGGAGCTCTGTGGAGCAGCAGGAGAAGAGCGGTGGGGACAGGCTGCAGGTTTGCTGGACTCAGTAGGGGACGCCCCCTGCCGCCCTCAGCTCTGCCTCCAGGGACATTAAGGAGTTTCACACCTGCTCTGGGGCGGGAGGGCTGGGAGAGACTGCAGAGAGGCTTCCTAATGACTTCCAGCAAACACCAAGGGGTTTGGGGCGATAGCTTGGAGCCAGAAGATCAAGTGACAGTCTCATTATCAGGTTGTCAAGGGAAACGGAGCAAGGCAGTGGGGACGGGGGTGAGGATCTTAAGGCGGCCAGGAGCAGAAGTCGGACAGGGACTGAAGGGAGGGTATTCGCACAGAAGGAGGCAGGCACCCATGGGAGACAGGGCGCGCCTGGCCCCGTCCAGGCTGACGAGGAAGAGAAGGCAGGAGGAGGGGTTGGCACTTCTTTGGGTGATGCATTTTAAAGCGTTTGTTGTTGTCGCAAAAAAGTTGGTTCATTTCTTCCATTCATATTTACTGCACACCTACTATGTGCCTGGCCCGGTTCCAGACCCTGGGAAGTCCAAGTCCCTGTCCTGGTGGGGCTTCCGCTCTGGGGGATGGGGTGGGGGTGGGGGGTGTTTAGTGACAACAAGCAAGGAGAGTAAGTGCAGACTGGCCTCCAGCTGGACAGATGCCCCAGAAGGGCACTGCGCGGCATCGTGACCACCCGGGGAAGCATACTCCACCCAGGCTGTCATGGGGAGCTTCCTGAAGGAAGGGGCTTCGTAAGCTGAAACTAGAAAGATAAGCAGGACTGGGTGAAGAGACCAGGGAGGGGCGCTCTCAGCAGAGGGACTGGCCTGGGCAAAGGCCTGGAGGGAGATGACACAGGGGACGCTTGAGGAACCGAATGAAGGGCTTGAGGGTGGCAGAGTGCAGGGGCGTGGGCGGGCAGGGCGAGTGAGCGTGAGGCTTCCCGGGTCATCCAGCATCGTCGGAGGCGTCAGGGGTACCAGGCCCTGGGGCAGGCGCTCAGTAGCCAGGAGATAACCAGAATCAGTCCCTGTCCTCAGGAAGGTCAGCACCAGGTGGCGGGGACACCACAGGGGACAGCAGAGATGGTGATGCCCCCCAGTGTCCACTCTGCTCCAGGTGCCATGCAGAGTTAGTTCACTGTTCCTCACTGTGACGTGGCGGTGGGTTCCACCGTCATCTCCTTCTTATGGGAGAAGAAACTGAGGCACAGCACCAGAAGGCAGAGGCTCGCTCAAGGTCCCACGAGCAGCAAGGGGCATCAGCAGGCCCTGAGCCTGCATTCTGGTTGAGCACCTGTGCTTGCCTCATGCACCAAAGAGCCCCCAGGGGGTAGAGCAGGCCTGGGAAGACAGCAGCCCGAGCTCCACTCCATGCCAGGCCCCTCTCAGCTTTCACCTGCGCCAATCCTCACCCCACCCCATGAGGACAGGACAGCCATAAATGCCAGTAGCCCCAGGGAGACTGTGGCAGGTAGGCTGTGCACACACACGAAGCTCTGTGGGCTGAGTGCAGGGGGCCACGACCAGCCCTGGCCAGCACTGGCAGGGGCGAAACTGATTTCTTCTCTCCGCTCCAGTCAGACACCCCGTTCTCACGGGGTGGGACTGTGCCCCACACTCCAGCTTAGAAGGCACCCTCGTGCGTCAGAGCACTGCAGCACATGGGCCCGGGGAGCCCTGGGAAGTGGCCCACAGCTGGAAAGGGGCAGCTCTTTAGGACACGCTGTTAACAGCACCCCTCAGAGGTGCTCACGAGGGTGCTAATGACGCTAGGGGGCTGTCTCAGTGTGTTCTGCTGCTGTAACAAAATACCACAGATGGGCAATTGATAAAGAACAGAAATGTATTTCTCACGGTTCTGGAGGCTGGGAAATCCAAGATCAAGCTGCTGGCAGGACTGGTGTCTGGTGAGGGCAGCTGCCCACTTCCAAGATGGCGCCATGATGCCGAGTCCTCTGGTGGGGCAAATGCTGTGTCCTCCCATGGCAGAAGGGACAGAGGGGACGGAAGGGCAAGAGAGTTGTCCCTTCCACCTCAAGCCCTTTTATAAGGGTGTTAGTCCCATTATAATCACCCCCGAAGGCCATGCCTCTGAATACTGGTGCGCTGGGGATTAAGTTTCAGCATGAATTCGGGAGGGGACATCATCATTCACACCGCGGCTGTGGCAGTGGCTGTGTAACTGAAAGCACCACCACGGTCAGTATGTAATGAGTATTTGTTGGGGAACAGTGTGCTCACAGCAGTGGTTGGGGGTGAGGCTGGAGCCTGAACACAGGTCCTGGCCCTGCAGGAAACTGAGCAAGTCACTGAACGTCTTTGTGCCTCAGTGTCCCCGTGTGCTCCATGAAAATGATAATGGCACCTGTGTTACAGGTTGCCATGTAGATAAGTGAGTGTCTGCACAGTGCTCAGGAGAACATCTGAAATGCATCAACTGCGGTGTATGTCGCAGAGAGGGCCGTCACATGGGACAAGGACAGAATAACCCATGGTCAGTCCCGTGTGCATCACACACACTCCATCTCTGGGATAAGGTGAGGTTCCATGACAGTCCATTCTGAAGTCTTCAGTCCAGGTCCCTGCATGCTCAGCGGGGCTTTGGTGTGGATTCATTCACAAGACAAACCCTTCCCAAGGCCGAGGCTGGGGTTGCACACCTGCTAGGTGGCAGGTGGCTCCAACAAGGTGCTACCCTCTGCTGGAAGAGTAGCCACCCCAGCAAACACATTTCTCCATCTCCAGCAGTTCCACTTTTCCAACTGTCTCTGCTTGGCCACACACCAGAGCTGTGTGCTCTGGGCCTCAGTTTCCCCATCTGTAAAATGAGAGGGTGAACTACATTAGGGTTTCCACAGTGGCTTAGCCCCACAAGGTACTCCCCGGAAAGAAATCACATCAGGAAGCACTGTTGACTCTTGCAACCCCTCTCATACAGTCACGTGATGTTTGCATATTAAGGACTGAAAAGTTCTGCAGTTTAAAAACCTCTTTGACTTTGATTAACTCCATTGTTCCCCCAGCTTCTTGACCCTGTAGTTCTTTATTTCTGTTTAACAGTTTTTAACACACTAGAGAACACAGGTCATTATGGAAATATGTGCTGAGTATGGTGGAAGGAACAGAGAAGGAAGAATTATTCTGCCCGAGGTGTTGGCATCAGAGAAAAATGCTTTCGAGCAGGCCTGGGGCTGGGACCCAGTGAAGTAAAACAGAGGGCGGCACACACGAGGGACAGAGGCGTAAAGTCACGCGGTCAACACAGGGAGTGGCGAGTGGCCCCGGCTGTGCAGGGCAGAAGCTCCTGGGTTGTAAGGTGTTTGTGCTTTATCCTGAGGTCAAAGAGAACCTTCTAGGGTTTTCAAGAAAAGGAATGATTTGTGGTCAGATTTGTGTTTCAGGAAGTTAATTTTGGCAGCTTCTGAAAGCTGGAGGGAAGAGCGACGGGGAGACCAGCCAGGAGGCCATGGCGTTAGTCCAGATGAGAGGTGATGAGATCTGAATAAGAAGAGTGGGGGTGTGGGAGGAGGTGCAGGTGGGTCCCCAGAACCTCTGACTGTGCAGGCTGAGAGAAAGGAGGTGTTTGGGGGAAAAGCAATGCCACTACCCTAGGGAGGGAACAGATTTGTAGAGGAAGGTGCCTGGTGAAACTTTGAACGTGTTGCCTCTGGGGTGTCTGTGGGACATCATGGGGACATTAGTCAGGGTAGGTCATGCTGGGCTGCAGCAACAAGCAAATCCCAAATCTCAGTGGTGTGCCCCAAGAAAAGTTCATTTCATTCATTCACAAAGTAACTGCAGAGTCACACAGCCCTGCTCTACCTTGTAGCTTTGCCATCTGGAACGAGTGGCCTCCAAGGTCACATGGCAGGAGAAGCAAGAGGCAGTCACACAGGATGCCCTGTGAGGATGGGACCTGGAGGTTGCTCCATCGCTCACATCCTGTTGGCCAGGCCTGGGATCATGGGCTCTGCCTACCGGCAAGGGAGGCTGAGAGACACAGGAGCCCGTGTATGAGGACCGTGACTGCCACACTGGCAGGGAAGCTCGGCAGCTTTTGGAAATGGCGACCAGGACATTATCAAGGCTTCAGACGTAGATTTGGGCGTGATTGTTGAATGAGATCACCCAGGAAGAAAACAGAGGATGTGATAAAATGGGTAAGACTATAAATTCCTCTGAGGTTATATTTAGGAATTTCCAAAGGATGACTCAAGATTTAGTCAAAAACCTCTTGTTTCCAAATATCCAATTATTTGTTGTCATATAGACAAGGCATCCAGATTTTTTGCTGAATTTATCAGTTTCCATATGGTTGCTTGGCAAAGTATAAGCAGCCAAAAGCAATTGGCGAGTGGGTAGTACTGTGCTGCTCCATAAAGCTCTCCTCTGTGAGGCCAGGGCCTCCCAATTAGAGATTTGTCTGGAGGAGAGGTTTTCAAAGCCCTCAAGTTTAATAGACGTTTGAAAGATACCTTACAGTTTTCTTGCCTTTGAGATTCATTTCAGAAACCAAAATTTTTGCTATCAAATTGTTGAATATGAAATTAACTTTTCATTTAAATGCTTTGCACATTTAAAATCTTTCACAAATACAATATTGGTTGAAAATCATGGTTGGAGAGATTTCATCTTGGGGGTTAATTAAAAGTCACTGTTTTCCTTGGGAAGGGCAAGACTGCCTTAATCAAGATTCACAGGTAAGCACGGCATATTTCTTCAAACTGACTCTTGCAAGACCCTTTCCTGAAACTGAAGTGTCCCCACTCTGAGACTATAAGGACCATAAGCCCTGGGACTGTGTCAATTTTGCTTGCCATGGTATTCCCAGAGCCCTACACAGTGGTGGTCACACAGTGGGCACTCGATCAGTATTTGCTGGATGGATGGATGGACAGATGGATGAATGGACGAATGAATGGATGGACGTGCCTGTCACATTGAATACTTCTAGATCTGGACTTCTAACCTACAATTACTAATGTGACCAGCAATCTGGTAGAAGGGAAAGCGCACTAGATTGGGAGTCAGGAGACCCAGGTCCCAGTGTCATCTCTCCACTGACTGAGGTTTGAGAACTTGGAAAAATCCTTTTCCCCATGGGAGTTGCCATTTTCCTCCTCTGCTAAGTGAGGCTTCATCCAGCCCCAGGCAATCTTCTAAGTCTCATATCCAACCACTTCCTCCCTACTCTTCCTTCCAAGGACCCTCATCTTCACCCACCACATTTCTCAGTCAGAAAAGGTACTTCTGGGAGGCAGAACTCCCAGTTATGGCCAAGTGAAGAGTTATGGCAAATCCTCTCCCCAAAAGTTAATTACAAAGCTGCACAAAATTGACAAAAACAATCATTTTCACACTCCGGAAGTCATCCAACAGCATGCACCAATCTGAGAAGGATTTATGCCTGAAAACTACTGAACTTTAGGTGGAAACAGTGGGAAGCTGCAGAATTCTGGCCCAGCGCTGCTCCCATACTGCTCTCCCAACTGGGTAGATTTGGAGATTCTTCAGGGCAGGACAGGACATGAGGACCAGCAGCTGCGGTGCCATGGTTGGAGCAATGTGGAGCAATGTAGAGTCGTGAGTGATGATCATGGCATTGCCAGTGGACGTGATGATCAGAGAAGCTGTGCGGAACGGCTGAGGCTGTGTGCGTGTGTAATCGAGATTGAAAAGGATCCGAGCCAGCCATGACTGCTAGCTGACCCTAAGGCCATGTGCACACACAGGAAACATGAAAGGCCCAGTGAAAAAGTGAAAGCCAAGCAGACCAGAAAATGGTCTGAATTTTGAATGTGCTCCCTTACCCACACACAGATATTTGGCAGAGTATAGAAGTCTTACTACCTTGAGGTGTTTGAGAATAACCTCTGATCCAACACTATCTGACCTCTATGGTATGCAGACATAAGGGCACAAAAGCCAGGCTTAAAAATAAAAAATAGAAATTTAAAAATAAATAAATAAACCCTGAGCATCAACAGCTACACACAGCATGGGAGACAGATTTCATAGATTTAGCCCAGGCAACTTACTAAACAAAACAAACAAACACACAAACCATAGCAACAATCTTCTGGGGAAAATAAAAATCTAAAGTTGATACAATGTATTACCGAACACATCCAGTTCTTAACAAAGAAATACAAGAAATTCAAAGAAATAAGAAAATATAACCTATATTCTGGAAGAAAGAGCAGTCTCTGAAGGTCTTCAGAAGGTGGACTTGCTGGGGAAAGACTTCAAAGCAGCTATTGTAAATATCATCAAATAATTAATGAAAAGTATGGCAATAATAAATCAATAAATGAAGATTCTCAGTAAGGAGGAAGAAATAATATAAAAGAATCAAATGGAAATCTGGAGTTGGAGAGTACAGTAATGGGAAAAATCCACTCGGGGGGCTCAATGGCAGACTCAGGATAGCAGAAGAATCAGTGAACTTGAAGGAAGAGCAATAAAAAATTATCCAATATGAAGAACAGAGAACACAGAAGACTGAATAAAAATTAACAGAGCCTCAGCACACCAATATGCATGTAATGAGAGTCCCAAAGGAGAGAGAAAAAGAAGCGAAAAAAATACTTGAAGGAATAATAGCCAAAAAGTTTCCAAGACTGATAAGAAACTTTAATCTAAACAACCAAGAAACTCAACAAACCCCAAGTAGGTTCAATACAAAGAGATATACACCTAGACATGTCATAATCAAATGGTTAAAAGACAAAGAAAAAAATGACGAGAGAAGAGAGAGAAAAACAATTCATTATGTATTGGGTAGCAACAATATGATTCACAGCTGACTTCTCATCAGGGGGAAAAACAGGGCAGAAGGCAGTGGAATGACACATTCAAAGTGCTAAAAGAAAAAAAAACTATCAATCAAGAATTTTATAGCCAGCAAAACTATCCTCCAAAAAATAAACGACACAAATGAAATAAAGACAGTCTCAGATAACAAATATTAATAGAATTCATTCCTAGCAGACTTGCTTTATAAGCAACACTAAAGGGAGCCCAACAGGCTAAAAGGAAATGACACTAGATGAATAGTAACTTAAACCCACAAGAAGAAATGAAAAGCATCAGAAATGAAAAATATGAGAGTTAACATAAAATACTCTGCAAGTATATTTTTCTCTTAAATTCTTTAAAGGACATAAGCAATAATTTTAACAGTACATTGTTGGGTTTATAACATAAAAAGATGGAATAAATATATGACAACAATAATACAAAGAGGGGAAAGAATGAAACTATATTGGAGCAAAATTCCTATATTTATGTTAGCATTTATCTAGGTAGATTGTGACAAGTTTAAAGTATTTTGAAGTCCCTAAAGAAACCACTAAGAAAATAACTCAAAATATAAAATTTTGTAAAAAGAAGAATTAAAATGGGACACTAAAAATATTTATTTAACACAATAGAAAGCAGAAAAGAAGGAATAGAGAAATGACAAAAAAAAAAAAAACAGGAGACATATAGAAAACAGAAAACAGCAAATGTAAATGTAATGGAATATAACTTACATTAAATAGAATAGTCTGAATACCCCAATCAAAAGGCAGAAATTGCCCGACTGGTTAAGTAAGCAAGATACAACTATATACTATCTACAAAAGACATATCTTAGATTCAAAGACATAAATAAATTAAAAGTAAAAGGATGTAACCATGATATACCATGAAAACAATAACTATAATTATGAGAGCTGGAAGTGATTATTTTAATATTTAATGAAATAAGATTTAAGACAAGAAATATTACTAGAGACAAAGAGGGATGTTTCAGAATGATAAAAGAGTCAATACATCAGGAAGACATAAAAATTGTAAACATATACACCCCTAATAACAGAGCTTCAAAATACATGAAGCAAAAGCTAACAGAATTAAAAGGAGAAACAGATAAGTCGACAATGATAGTTGAAGATGTCAACGCCCCACTTTGAATAACTGATAGAATAACTAGGTAAAAAAAAAAATAGAAGACAAACACACTATTGATCCACCCAACCTAACTGACCCAATGATGGCAGGACACATTCTTCTCAAGCAGATGGTACATTCTCCAGGATAGATCATGTGCTAGGCCTTAAAATGAGCCTCAAAAAATGCAAAAAGACTGAAATCATGCTAAGTATAGTCTCCAGCCACGATGGAATTAAATTAGATGTTAACCACAGAACGAAATCTGTGAAGGCCCAAATATTTCAAAACTGAACAACACACATCTAAATAGCTCAAAGGTCAAAGAAGAAATAACAAAAGAAATTAGAAGATATTTTGAAATGGATGAAAATCCTTGCAATGTATGTAAACTCACAGACTGCAGCTAAGCAGTGCTTGGAAAGCAATTCATACTTTTAAACATCTATGTCAGGATAAAAAGAAAGGTCTTATACATCCTCAGCTTCTACCTAAGGAACGTAGAAAAAGAAGAGCAAACTAAACCAAAAGCAAGCCAAAGAAGGGAATTAGGAAAGAATAGCACAGAAATCAGTGAAACGCAAAGCAGAAAAGCAACAGAGAAAATCAATAACACCTAAAGGAAGTTCTTTAAGAAGATAACAAAATTGACAAACTTTTGAGGAGCCACAGAGAGAGAGAAAGAGTGAGAAGACAGAAATTACCAAAATAAGGCATGAAAAGGAGGACATAACTAATAATCATGCAGAAATTAAATGGACTATAAGGGAATACTATGAACAACTCAATGCCAAAAAATTAAACAACTTAGACAAATGGACATATTCCTAGAAATACAAAAATTACTAAAACTGACTCAAGATGAAATTCAAAATCTGAAGAGACCTGCAACAAAGTAAAGAAAATTGAGTTCATAATTTAAAATCTTCCCACAGTGAAAAGCCCACACCCATAAGGCTTCACTGGTGAGTTCTATCAAATATTTTAAGAAGAAATAATACCAATCCTTCACAAACTCTTTTAAAAAACAGAGGAGGAAGAAAAAACAAAACTAACTAAATAAATAAATGAAATAAAGATAAAAAATAAAAAACAGAAGAGGAAGGAATACTTCCCAACTCATCCTATAAGGTGAGTGTTATCCTGACACCAAAGCAAGACAAAGATATTACAAGAAAAGAAAACTGCAGACCAATATCATTAGATAAATGCTAAAATCCTTAACAAAATATTAGGAAACTAAATCCAGCAACATACAAAAAGGACTATACACACCATGACCAAGTGGGATTTATCCTAGGTATCTAAGGCTAGTTTAACATCCAAATATCAAATAATGTCATAAACCATATTATATAACAAAGGAAAAAACATACGATTATCTCAAAGGAAATGCATTTGAAAAACTTCAGTACTCACTGATGATTAAAACAAAACTCAACAAACTAGGAATAGAAGGGAACTTTCTCAACTGCAAAAAATCCATGGCTAATGTCATACCTAACGGCGAAAGACTGAAAGGTTCCCCCCTAAGATCAGGAGCAAGGCAAGGATGTAGACATCCTACTTACCGCTTTATTCAACAAAGTGCTACAGGTTCTAACTAGGGCAGTAAGGTGAAATAAATAATAAAAAGCATCCAGATTCAAAATGAAGAAGTTAAACTATCTTTTCCACAGATGACATGATTATTCATATAGAAAATCCCAAGGGATCCATTAAAAAAACTATTAAAACTAATAAACAAGTTTATCCTGGTTGCATGATATAAGATCAATATACAAAAATCAATTGTCTTTCTATTCATTAGCAACAAACAATCCAAAAACAAAATTGAGAAAACAATTCTATTCACAATAGCATCGAAAAAAATAAAGTGCTTCGGAATAAATAAACAAAAATAAGACCTACCAAACATGTAAGACCTACCAAACATGGTTGACAGAAATTGAAGATGATCTAAATAAATGGAGAAATTTTTCATGTTCATGGATTGGAAGATCCAATATTGTCAAGATGGCAAGTCTCCACAAATAGACCTATAAATTCAATGCAATCCCTATGAAAATCCTATTAGACTTCTTTGCAGAAATTGGTGAGGGGATCCTAAATTTTACATGGAGAGGAAAAGGGCTAGAATTGCCAAAACAATTTTTTTAAAAAAAGAACTTAATTGGGGCCGGCCTGGTGGCGCACTGGATAGTGGGCCGCTTGGGAAGCGTGGCGGCGCTCCCGTCCGAGGGTTCGGATCCCACATACAGACCGGCGCCCGCTCACTGGCTGAGCGAGGCGTGGGAGCAACACCGAGGCTTGCGATCCCGTTGCCGGTACCCGGTCCGGTACGGGGGCAACACTGAGGGTTGCGATCCGTTGCCGGACACGGAAAAAAGACAAAAGACAAAAAAAAAAAAAGAACTTAATTGGAACACTTATACTACCTGATTTCAAACTTACCATTAAGCCTCGGTTATCAAGACAGCGGGGCATTCATGGAAGAACAGATATATAGATCAGTGGAACAGAATTAAGAGTTCAGAATAAACTCTTACAACCATTTATGGGTAATGGATCACTGACAAAAGTGCCAAAACAATTCAACGGGGGAAAGAATAGACTTGTATCCAGAATGTATAAAGGACTCTTAAAACTTAAGAAGACAAAAAATATTTAAACATGGGTAAAAGAATTGAATAGATGTTTTACCAAAGAAGATACATGCAAATTGCTAATAAGTACAGGAAAAAATTTCCATCATCATTATTCATTAGGGAAATGCAAATTAAAACCAAAACAAGATGTTATCACACATCCACTACGGTGAATATAATAAAAAAGACAGATGTGAAAAGATACAAAGAAACCAGAACTTCCTACGTGGCTGGTGGGAATGTACACGGCACAGCAACTTTGGGAAAAAAATTGGTGCTTAAAAAGTTAACACAAAATTTGCACAACATACTCAACATCTCAAGCCTTACTCTCCTCATCTGTACAATGGGATTATGATGCTAGTACCCATATCATAGTGATGTGAGAGCAATCCCACACCTAAGCACCTACCCAAGAGAAATAAAATATGCCTCATCACAAAGACTTATGTCTGAACGCTCATAGCGGTGTTACAAACAATAGCCCAAAACCTAAACAACCGAAATGTTCATCGACTGAGGAAGGGACAAACAAAATGTGACAGATGCATACAATGGAGTACTATTTATCAAGAGCAAGGACTGAGTAACCGATACACACCACAACATAGATGAACCTCAGAAACACTTTGCCAAGTGAGAGAAAACCAGACACAAAATTCTACACCGTGTACGGTTGCATTTGTTTGAAATGTCTGGAAAAGGCAAACTTCTAGAAACAGAAAGCAGGTTGGTGTCACATAGGGCTGGGGGTGGGAGTGGGGTGGATGGCAAGGGTACAGGGGTGGGGTGACAGATGTTTTCTAAAATGGGGTTGCAGGATGGATGCACAGATCTATACATTTACTAAAAATAGTTGAACGGTGCACTTGAAATGGGTGGATTTTATGGTGTGTAAGTTAAACCTCAAGAAAGCTGTTTTTAAAAAGAAACGTGATTTGGGCTTTCATCATTCATTCGTTCATCTACCATTTCCGGAGTGTCCACGCTGTGCCAGCTCCATGCTAGCAGCTGGGGACACAAGGCTGATGTGGCTGACGATGTCTGGAAGGTCACTGTGTGCCGCCTGATTTCCTTGCTTTTCCCTCTTCAGCCCTCACATCCATGTGAGGTGGGCACATAACTGTAACCCCACTTTACAGATGAGAAGAGTAAGGTTCCAACACCTGTAGTGTGTTGTGCAGTCATGCCGTAACCCGCCTACTGTCTGAGTCGAGCTTTGAACCCCAGCAGTCTGCAGCCCATCCTCACTCCCAGCCCCTCGCCTCAGCCTTCAGGAGCTCAGGGTTCTCGCGCCTCTCCCCTGTTCAGGGCCAGCTTGTCACTACAGAATCAGCCGGAATGCCTCCACCCTGGCAGCTCTCAGGGAGAGGGTGGCTGAGCTCTCCGTGCAGCCTGGTGCCTGTGCTCACACTCCCCCACTGACCCCGTGGCATGGCGTCCCCTCCTTCTGCCACCCCAATTCCCAGCGTCTCAGAACCAGGTCTGGTGCTTCCTGCTGCCCCGAGCTCCTGTGCCACCTACTCAGAGGTACACACCTCCTCTGCCCAGGTTGGTTATGGGGGTGCCTTGAGGACTTGCCTAGGGGCAGGGAGTCTATAGAGGATTGACTTGTTTCCCCCAAAAAAGATATGCTCAAGCCCTTGCCTCCAGAACCTGTGAATGTGACCTTATTTGGAAATAGGTTCTTTGCAGATGTAATCATGTTAAGGATCTCAAGATGTGATCATCCTAATTTTAGGGTGGGTCCTATATTCTATGACACATGTCTTTATAAGAGACAGAAGATATAAAGATATCTTATATCTTATATCTTTATAAGATACAGAGGGGAAGGCCATTTGAAGATGAAGGCAGAGACTGGAGTGACACATCCACAAGCCAAGGGACACCAAGGATCGTCAGCATCCACCCAAAGCCAGGAGAGAGGCCTGGGCCAGATTCTCTCTCACAGTCCCAGGAAGACCCAGCCCTGCTGACACCTTGACTTTGGGCTTCTGGACTCCAGAACTGTGAGAGAATAAATTTCTACTGTTTTAAGCCACCCCGTTTGTGGTAATTTGTATGGAAGCCACAGGAAAGGAATACAGGGTCCACACCCAATCCACGTCTGTACCCCAGGGCAGGGCTGGCCCCTTAGACACTCAGCACCAACTGGTCCTGTCCAGGTGAACCAGATGCACGTTTGAGCCAAAACCTCATGGTCTCTGATTCGTCAACTGGAGCTCCCTCTCTGAGAAAGTCAGAGGTGTTTGGTGGGTGGATTGATCTTTTCTAGAGAATCTGACACCGTACAGGGATCCACAGGCCCCTGATGCCCGTCTTCAACTGCCCACTCGTCATCATCGGAGTAAAACCAGTACCAAGAGAAAGGCCACTGAGGATGGATTTGCTCAGAGCAGAAATAAAAACCATGGTACGTACTGGGAGCAAAGGTGCGGTGGCCTTTAGGTTAAAAATGAAGCATGCAGGGCATCGAGGGGGCTTCCGAAGCTGAGTGTCCTCTCTTGCTCTGGGTGCAGGTTACAGGGGTGTGTTCGGTTTGTGAAAAGTCACAGAGCTGAGCCCTCATGAGACGTGCCCTTTAGAGTGTGTACATTTGACTTCAACAAGAACCTTTTCAAATGGAGTCAAGAATTGAGAACATAAATTTGTTCCATCCTGTGTATAACAAAGCTTTACATATACCTGGGATAAAGTGCTGATTTTGGGGACTAGCCAAATATAAGTCAAGTTTTGGGGTAGGGTATTTTTCGGTGTACATGTTCCTGCAGAGTTCTATGATAGTGCACTACAACATTCTTTGCTACACATTTCCTTGTCAGAACCATTGTGATGGGCAATTTTATGTGTCAACTTGACTGGGGTAAGGGATGCCCAGATAGCTGGTAAAAGATTATTTCCAGGTGTGTCTGTGAGGGTGTTTCTGGAGCAGATCAGCATTTGAATTGGTGGACTGGGTAAAGCAGATGGCCTTCGCCAGTGTGGGTGGGCATCACCCAATCCACTGAGGGTCTGAGAAGACCCAACAGGAGGAGGAAGGGTGAACTTGTGCCTGCCGGACTGCTTGAGCTGGGACATGGATCTCCTGTCCTCAGTGCTCCTGGTTTTCAGGGCTTCAACCTACACCCCTGATTTTCCTGGGTCTTCAGCTTACAGATGGCAGATCATGGGACATCTCAGCCTCCGTAAATACACAAGCCAATTCCTTCTAATCTAATTTTAGAGATAGATAAATAGATGATAGATAGATGTCTACTGGTTCTGTTTCTCTGGAGAACCTGCTTAACACAACCGTGGTAGAGGGTCATTTCTCAGGCATATTTGAGTTCTTCACCATATTCAGATAGTTTTGGGGGAAGCCTCATCCTTCAGGGTGAGATGGGCTTGGCAAGGCCAGAATTGTACATTTCTGGGTCCTTGACTATTCTATAGCCTCAAAACCAACTACTGTTACTCCTGACATCTAATTGAAAGGGCTGTTGTGGAACTAAATGAAACGTGAGGGGGCTTTATTAGAGGTAAAAAAATAAAACAGAGTGTTGTAAAACCGTACGGACCAAATGTCTATCAACAGGTGAGTTATAAGCAAAATGTGGTCTGTACAAAACGTGGAATATTATCCAACCTTAAAAAGAAAGGAAATGCTGTCACACGCTATGACATAGATGAACCTCGAGGACATTATGCTTCGTGAAATCAGCCAGTCACAAAAGGACACGTACAGTATGATTGCACACATATGGAGGACCTGGAGTCGCTGAATCCATAGAGACAGAAAGTAGGATGGTGGGTGCCAGGGGCTCGGGAAGAGAGGAACCGGGGGATGCTGCTTAATGAGGACAGAGTTTCAGTGTTGCAAAATGAGAAGAGCCTGGAGATCTGCTGCACGACATCGTGAATGTCCTTAACACTACTGAACTGCGCACTTAAAAGTGGTTGAGAGGGCGTTTTAGTCCTTTTCCGTTGCTTATAACAAAAAACGTGGAACTGGGTAGCTTATAAAGAAAATGAAATGTACTGCTTACAGTTTCTGAGGCTGGGAAGTCTGAAGTCCAGGGAACACAGCTGGTGAGGGTCTTGGTGGTGGTGACAGTGACCCAGGGGTCTCACACTACAAGATGGTGGAAGCAGAGAGAGCAGAGAGAGAGACAGACTCTCCTCTTCTTTTAAAGCCCTCAGAACCACACCCCTGACCACCATTATTAGTCCATTTTCTACTGCACAGTCCTACAATCCAATCACCTCTTCAAGGCTCCATCTTTCAGTTACGAGGGTCTTGGTGGTGGTGACAGTGACCCAGGGGTCTCACACTACAAGATGGTGGAAGCAGAGAGAGCAGAGAGAGAGACAGACTCTCCTCTTCTTTTAAAGCCCTCAGAACCACACCCCTGACCACCATTATTAGTCCATTTTCTACTGCACAGTCCTACAATCCAATCACCTCTTCAAGGCTCCATCTTTCAGTTACCGTAATAGGATTTCACACCCTCCCACAGTCACAGTGGGGGCTAAGTTTCTAATACATAAAGCTTGGGGACACTATTCAAGCTTCAGTGAGTTTTGGGGGGACACAATTCAACCCACTATAGACGGTAAAGTTTATGTTATGCATATTTTAACACTTTCTTAAAAATGTAATGCATTCCCACCACCAGCACCTTCGTCTGCTCCACATGCTCCTCCTCCTGGTCTTCATGGTTTCGGGCTAGAATGGCTAATAGTTCCCAGCCACGTGCTGACTCTGATCCATTGCAGATGTCTGCCTGATTGAGATGGGGCTCCCCACTGAGACGGAGGCTTAACCGGAAGCTGTGCCTGACTGATTAGCAAGGTCTGCCATGGGCTTAGGAATGTCAGCAGCTGTGTAGTGGGTTCGTCGGTCCCGGTGGAAGGTGTTCAGCCTCCCAGGGACATGTGGCTTCATAGGGGGCTTGGGAGCTACATGTTGAATGGTGGAATTTCTAGCACCCAGTATAATGGGAGGAGTCACCCTGGGAAGGGACCTGAGGAGAAGGGAGGGGGACTTTCATGGAGCCCCCATAGGAAACCACAAGAGCAACTTCCAATTCCACCGAGAGGTCAGGTCTTCAATGGAACCCTCCACCATCCTGCAGGACGTCTGATTTCCATGCAAAGCCATGGGTGATTTTCCCTGTCCCTTTTCAAATCAGTGAAATCAAATGTGGCTTGCGTGGAGGAAGGGACTGTAGAGCTGCCAAGGCAAGTCAGTTTCAGTAATCACATGGACAACCCGTTAGGTGACTGTGCTGAGAGGTGACAACCACATGATTGAAACGCATTTGTACTAAAATCGTTTAAAAATATTATACCCCAAAGAAAATATCACAAAGGAGAGTGAGCTTTCAACTCAAGCAGCACTTATTCCTGATCTAACTAAATTGGCTCTATTCAACAGGCAGTTTTGCTCTGATACCTGTAATAAACATAACAATAATGTGCATTTAGAGGGTGTTTTATCCTCTCCAAAGCTCAGATCTTTTGCAGTGTACAGTTCCCCCATACAGGCTGGAGCTCGGCGTGACAGGGAAGTGGGGAGAGAAGGAGTTGAGGGCGTGAGTTTCCCAGAGGCTGACCGCATTTGGTAAGATCAGCAGATTTCACCTGTGTATATGAGAGAGCCGATTTCATGCTGCTCTGAGAGACCTAGTGAGTGGGGTCAGAAGTGGGGTCTTCGCTTCTGTCATGGGCTGAATGTCTGTGTCCACCTCACCCCTTGAAATTCAAATGTTGAAGCTTCAACCTCCAATGTAATGGTATTTGGAGGTGGGGCCTTTGGGAGGTGAAAAGAGTTAGATGAAGTCATGAGGGTGGGTCCCTGATCTGATGAAATTACTGCCCTTATAAGAAGAGAGCTCTCTCTCTCTCCACCACATGAGAATGTAGGAAAAAGACAGCCGTCTATAAACCGGAAGAAGAGCCCTCACCAGACCCTGACCTTGATCTTGGACTTCCAGCCTCCAGAACTGTGAGAAATAAATGTCTGTTGTTTAAGCCACCCAGTCTATGGTACTTTGTTATGGCAGCCCCAGGAGACTAAACCACCAACACCCTCCTTCCTCTGAGGTATGCGTCCAGGGCCGCTTGCTCAGCCTGCTGCAGAGACGACTGAAGATGTGGCTTTCAGGTCAGCCCTGCCCTGACCACGGGTGGCCTCAGGACACTTCCTCTCTTACCTGAACAGCATTACCTTTCTCTGGCCTGCTCACTTGGAAGTTCCTGCGGTAAGAAGAAGCGACTTGTCCACCACCGTGCTGCCTGCACTTCCCGCTGCTGCCTCCACCTTCCCGCATTCTGCAGTACTCCTGAACAAGGCCTTCACTCGTGTTTCTCTGCCCCTTTGCCCTGCTTAAGTTCCTGCTACTCGCCTTTCAAAATTGGTGCTCATTCAACATCGCCTCCTCCAGGAAGTCTGCCCTGACCACCCACACCCTCACCTTCCGTCCTCCCACAGCCTCTTGCAGGTCCCATCCACTCTGTATTGTTACTGTTTGCATGTCCATCTCCCCCACCAGACCACGAGGTGCTCCAGGACAGAGCCTGGAGTTACTCCCCTTTGCAAGCACACAGAACTGGCTCAGTAGGCGCTTGTGGGACTGAGCTCAGCATGGGGCTGTGTGGCTGGTGCCTGGAAGCTCGGGCCCATCACAGGCTGCTGGAGATGGAGACAGACCATCTTCCATGTTCAGGGGATTTGAGGGGCCTGGAATCCATGCTAGGTGACTTGTCACTCATCTACCCCCAACCCCCAGTTGGGGGACACTCCTACAACATGACTTTGCAAACCAAGTCGCCACCCCCAAATCTGCCCCAATACAGATACAGGAGTGGATCTAGACCACTGAACACCAGCCCTAAAATCACAGCCAGGACCATTATTGGGCCAGTCCTATGTGCTAGCCCACACACCGGCTCGGCACATGGGTCCCCTCCTTCAGTCCTGCGGGACAGGCATCAGTAACACCATCTCACCCATGAAGGAACGGAGGCTGTGAGAGGGACTCAGGGCCCCGTCACTGGCAAGTGGAGAGCAGAATTGGAGCCTATGTCTGTCTGACTGCAAAGTGAGAGGTTCTCACCCGGTGTCTGGACCACCGAGAATGCAGCTGGATCAGCAGGGAGAAGTGGGTGGGTGGCAGCCACAAAGCCAGACACTGTCCATCGTTCTGGAACTCAGGTCCCAGGGCCAGCATCTCCCCTGTGCAGGCTCTCACTCGCAAAGCAGTGCGAGTTCTTTCTTTTACCCCTGACATTTTTCTTTATGTTGAGTTGACTTGAATTGCAAGCGACAGCATCTCAGGCCGGGCCCACAGCACGGGCAAAGGCACAGAGGTTGTGGGATGGCATGATAAATTCAGGAAGCCATAAATAATGCAGGAGCTGTATGGTGGGCTGGAGGGGGGCTGGCAGGGATCTGACAACTTCAGATCTTTTTCTGCAGGCAGTGGGGTCTTGGGGCAGAGAGGCGCTTGCCCCTTCACCCTTCAGGAAGAGCCCTCAGGTGGCTGCTCAGCAGGTGGCCTGATGGGTGATTCTGGGCAGTCACCAGTTCAATTACTAGCTCATCCTCTTCTCTCCCGGAAGTGTCACCTCCTACACCTATGCCTGCGTCCCACACCGACCCCAACCCCTGCAACATCCTGGAAGGCCAGACCTGGACTCTCCACCTTGTCTTGGGTTTCTAAGCTTTCTGATGCTCACAGCCTCTGCCCCACACCGCTCATTTAACATAAAGCAAAGAGCAGGGAGAGAAAGCACAGGCCAAGGAGGACATTTGCTTTCATTACAGAAAACAAATAAGGCCCCAGAAAGCCAGGGAGCTTGTGCTGGCAGCAATTCCAAGACTCCCTGGATGAATAATATATGAATAATTATGTAACTTTGCACTTTTAAAGTGCTTTAATCCAAAGACTTCAGGCCCTTTGAAAATCATGAATTTGGTTTAGGGAACATTGGCTAAACACCTCCTCTCTGAGCTGAGCACCAGCTGGTAATTCCAGAATTGTAGTGCTTTCGGGAAAGACCTGAGAGGTGCTGTGGGCTGCCTTGCTCAGAGGGGAAGAAGACGGTTCCGTGGATGGACTTTTGCACAGGCGTGGGTGGCTTCCAGGAAGCCTTGGGGGAAGGTGGATTCCCCCCGAGTCAACAGCAGGAATTGTTACCACTCCTAGGTCCCAAGGGGTAAAGGAAGGGGCCTGTTAGTGGGAAACAGTGAGACCCGTAGCCATCGGGAAGCCACCAGACAGGAGGGCTAGAAGGGGAAGCGTAGAGTCTTCCAGAACCAAGTCCAGGCTGGCAAGAAGTGGAGGAGGAAGAACCGTAGCCTCTCACCCCACCCTCCACTGTCTGCAGGTGCAGCCCACTGGCTGCACCCAGCAGGAGGTCAGAGGCCAGCAGCCTGGGCGAGCACACCATGAGGCCAGCCTTCCAGGCCAGAGCAGGTGGGAAAGGCAGAGAACGGGTCTGAGGCTGGTCAAGAGGCAGCGGCTGGCACAGGCAGAAAGGGGGCCTTTCTTGACACTCAGAGTTACAGGGATTGCACTGGGTCCTCCTGACACCACTCAGGAGATGGCTGTTACTGTCATTTGACAGTTGCACAAACTATAGCTCAAGGAGGTGATGGATGTTATGGGCTGAATCGTGTCCCCGGAAATTTGTACCTTCAGGTCCTAACCACCTTCAAAATGTGACTGCACTTGAAGGCAGGTCTTAAAAGAGGTAATTAACTTAAAATGAGGTCAATAGAGTGGGCTCTAATCCAATGTGAGTAGGAGATTAGGACACAGACGCATGCAGAGGGATGACCATGTGAGGACACAGGGAGAAGACGGCATCTGCAAGCCAAGGGGACAGCCCTGGGACAGGACCTTCCCTCACAGCCCTCCGAAGAAACCAACCCTGCTGACACCTTGATATGGGGCTTCCAAAACCATAGGAAAATAAATGTCTGTTGTTCAAGCCGCCCAGTCCATGGTGCTTTGTTTCGGCAGCCATGGGAAGCTGATACAAAGGCACGTGCCAAAAGCACTGCGGCCACTAAGTGGTGACCTGGGACTGAAGCCAGGCCTTTCTGCCTCCGGGACCTGCAGGCCAGTCCTGGTCACCCTGCCACCTTGCCAGCCAAGGGGTGGAGGGTGTCCTGGCACTGCCAACAAGGCTCCCACCAGCCCCGCACGGTACTAGACAGTTATAAACAACACTCAGAGGTGGTCGCCACCATCGCACCCCACGTTAAGGGCCTGATGGGCTCCTTGCCAGGCCTGGGAGGTCTCATTCCCACTACGCCATAGAAGGTCCGTATTAGGAAAGACGCCTAACACTGCTCATGACACAGTCCGTGCCATGCAGACCCCCCTATCATGGGGGCAGCAGCCCTACTCCTCCGGATCAGAGCTTTAGGTGACAGAAAACCCCGAGCCAGGGATCACCTGTGCAGATTCTTTCTAAACCCATCATAGCCCTTCATGGGGAACAAAGGTCCTTTTCAGGGCCTCGCAGAGAATGACCAAGGTATCGGAGTTTGGAGCACAGGTTCCATTGTCCACCCTGATTCAGATCAGGTACACCGGGTCCGAGAGTAGAACACAAGGCTTTTTTTTTTTAACTTTTCTATCAAGCAGTGTGTATTAGTTTCATAGGGCTGCCATAACGAAATATTATACACTGAGGGGCTTAAACAACAAAATCGATGGCCTCACAGTCCCCGAGGCTGGAAGTGTGAGATCCAGGTGGGCAGGGCTGGTTCCTTCGGGGCCTGTGCAGGGGAACCCGGCCCAGGCATCGCCTTCATCTCCTGGCGCTCTGTGGGCGGTCTGTGGACTCTGCTCTTACAGCTCTGCCCGCGTCCTTCGTGGCGCTCTCCTTGTGTGGCCTCTGCGCCCAAGTTTCCCCTTTTTATAAGGACACCAGACTAATGACGTCAATTTAACTTGATCATCTGTGAGGACTCTATCTCCCCTAATAAGGTTATATTCTGCAGTACTGGGTGTTCAGATTCCAGCATATGATGGAGGGGGGCCCACAATCGAACCCATAACCCAATATAATACGTGTGCAGAAAAGTACGTGAGACAGAGATGCCCACCCAGCTTTGCAATGATTAGAAAGCATTTACCCACAGGCAACCTGTGTGACCACCACCCAGGTCTAGAAGCAGAACATCGCTGGCCCTCACTGGCTGCGTGATGCCCTTCCTGCTCATGACTCCCCAGGGGACCAGGACCCTGACCATGCTGTCATGGTTGCCAGGCCGTGTGGTTCTACACCCACGCCTGTAGCCTGTCGTCTGAATGTCACGTGGAGGCTGGATTTGTTTGCTTGACTTCATGTTTGGAGGCTCACCCCTGCTGTCATGTGTAGCTTCCCACTGCCGTGAACTTGTAGAGGGTTGTGTCACATGAACCCAGCACCAGTGACACCCAGTATACTGTGTGAACACAGGCCATTCTACTGGTGATGGGCGCGGCTTGTCTGCTGTTGGGGCCACTACAGATGGGACCGCTGGCAGTGTCCTGAGGCAGCATGACAGGCCTGTGCCCACCCGAGGAAGAGCAGGGCAGGGGATGGGACTGCTGGATCAGAGGGGATTTGAGCTTTTGGCTTTCCTGGCAACGGGCAGACTGTCTTTCCAAGTGGCAGTACCAACTGAAGGCAAGTTTCAGGTCGAAAACAGGAAGGTGAACTTCTGTCCTCAAGAGCACAGTTCCAAGTGCTCCCAGGAGAGCTGGCTGTCTCCGTGCCAGGCATTTGTCTACATTACCTGGCGCCATCTCCTTATAGCCCTAAAAGACTGTTGTCCAATTGTCCCCATTTCAAAGGTAAGAAGTGAGGTTAAGTGACGTGTCCAAGGTCACACAGCAGATCTAAGACGGGAACTCAGGACTGTTCAATTCTAAACCCAGTGCACATTTAAATATGAAGGCAATGTGCAGAATGCAAATAAAGAAGAGAGAAGCTTTCAAATCCAACACCCTTATCCCAGGAGGAAACTGAAAAGAAACTGCTAGAGAGGAGTACAGGAACTTGACATGCTCTAAACAGGCAAAATATCGCTCAATTCTCCCCAGCCTAGAATCCCTCACGCTATGAGCTCCTGGACCTCAGCGAATCTGTTCTGACTCCAGCCTCAGGGCCATTTCTATGTGGTTTGTGTTTCATGAGTTACAGATGAGGCACAGGAAGCCTGGTTGGACAGCTATCGCAGCGTGTTAATAGGGTAGCAGTTATGTGTGTTGTTTCTGGTCTACTTAGCATGTGCACCACACTCCTCTCCTCTGGAAGCTTCTGAGGATTTGTTCTCACCGGAGAAATCTCAGAGGATTTTTTCTTAGGTAGAATTCAGCCTGGGCGTGCGCTTTCCTAGTCATTTCTCGTGCAGTAATTCTCAGAACCGTTCAGAGGAGTGAAGTCCTGCCAGTGTTTAACCTGAAACAGAATCCGCTGGGGAGAAGTTTCAGCTGCAGTCATTAGCACCCTGGAAAATCACGAACACCAGCAAAGTTTGTCCTGGTTGCTGCTGGCTGTCCTTCCATGGGACAGGGCCCCTCCTTCCAAGGCTCCAGCAGTTTCTAATCCAAATAAGTTCCTTTGCAGGTTACAAAGCCCGTTCACAATTGTGTGGGTCACTCGGGGCCATCTGGGGGAGGGGACAGCAGGGACTGTTGTCCCAGCACAGAGTTAACAGCAGGCCAGAGCTGGGGCTCTCACCACACCCTCCTTCTCACTCCACTCCTGGAGGTCTTGTCACAGGACCAAGGAAATCCCAGTTTCCAGTCTTCACAGAGAGTCAGAGTGATGGCATGGAAATGCTAATAAAGCGGCAAAGTTAATAATGATAACTGTCTTTTATGGGTGGACTTTTGTCCCCCCAAAATTCATATGTTGAAGTCCTGACCCCCAGCACCTGTGAATGTGACCTTGTTTGGAAACACGGTCATTGCAGATGTAATTAGTTAAGATGAGGTCACACTGGAGTAGAGTGGGCCCTAATCCAACATGACTGGTGTCCTTATAAAAAGGGGAAATTTGGACACAGACACGCACACAGGGAGGATGCTACGTGAAGACAAAGGCAGAGATTGGGGTGATGCACCTGTCGACTTAGAGGAAGAAACTGAAGCAAAAATATAAAAACGATGAGTTTATTCGGGCTGAGGTTAGGGACTGCAGCCTGGTGGACACAGGTTCAAGCTGCCTTGAGCATGTGCTTTACAGACTTTTAAAGGGAAAAGAGAGAAACAAAGGGGGTGGCCCCAAAGTTGTCTGCCAAGAATTTACACTGATTTACTAAAATGAGATAAGCTACTGACTGGCTATACATTGCTCTTTGCAACACAAATTCCAGAACATTGCAACCAAGCAAGAGTGAGGGTCACATTGTGCAACGTGTAAAGCATTTGAGTAATTTATATCCATTGGTGGCTGCAGGTAGTCTGGATACTATTGCTAAAACATACATTTCAGCAATTTTCCCACACATGGGCAAGGGGACATGACTGAAGCCAGATGCTCATCTCTCTCTGGGCCTGACAAGTTTAGCACATCTCACGTGGCTCAGGCTGCTCTGAGCAATATTTCTTTCTCACATCCACAAGCCAAGGAACAGCAAAGATTTCCAACAAAGCACCAGACTCTAGGAGAAAGGCTTGGGAAAGAGTCTCTCCTCGGCCAAACTCTAGCTGGGGTCCTCTGAGCCTTCCCGACTAGCCCTCAACCTTGGCCTTATAGGACTTAAACACTAATGTAGTTTCTAACAGTTCAGGGGCCAATCCCTGGGATGACCCCAGCCCCTGGGATGACCCCAGCCCCCCTTGAAGTGCCTGCCTGAGACACTCAAGGCTGTCAGAAGAATCACCGTTGGTTCCAGCAAAACCTGAAGACAGCACCCATCTCCCAGCCCCTGTGGGAGGGCAGGGGCTTACCTTCGATAAGCAGCAGTTAGCAAACCCAGGAAGGTTTCACATGGACCAAAGCCCCCTTCCTGATCTTTGTGATTTTTCACTCCTCTGACTCTACTGAGCTCTGCTCACCACCTTCCTACTCCCTCAGTCTTGCACTAAAATGCCCTGTCAGCTGCATGCAAACCAACGTTGGGTTCAGCTCACACTGGACTCTCTTCCTACCGCCATAGTTACAACTGATTAAAATCTGTCCTGACTACTCTAACTAGTGTCTGGCTTTGTTTATCTTTGACATTCCTCACAGTCCTCGGAAGGAACCAACCTGGCTGACACCTTGATCTTGGACTTCTGGCCTCCAGAACCGTGAGACAACACATTCCTGTCGTATAAGCCACCCAGTCTGCGTTGCTTTGTTACAGCAGCCCTAACTGACTGACACGCTGTGCCTCACTTAGCGGTTAAATGCGTGAGCTTCAGACCTGAGTTCAAATGTTGGCCACTCGCTCATGGCTGGCTGTGTGCCTTGACTGGGTCTCCTAACCTCTCTGAGCTACAGACTCTTTGTGAGTCGGGATGCCTTTGACAGCAAATACTTAAATGTCAACTCAAAATGGCTTACACAATAAGCAATATGTGCATGTTTTAATTTTTTAAATTTAAAAATGCAAGGATTTTGACCAAACTTCAAAAAACTCTCCAAATGCCTTGCAGTGCCTGTTTCTGCCAGTCCCTCCATCCGGCCCTGGGCCCTTGCTCCTGCCCTGCCCTGGCTCCTCCCTACAGAAAGTCAGAGTCCTTCCTTCCCTGAGAGCCGGGCACTGGGCTGCGAGGATGCGTGGATCTGCCCCACGGGCTTTCGTGAGGTGTAAGTGGCACATACGGGCAGCCCGTTATGATCTTGAGTTGGTTGTTCTAATGGGTGAAAGTGGCGGCCCCAACCCATCAAGGTCATCCGTGGGGCAAGATCAAGGTCAGAGGCCCCACCCCAGCCCCAACTCTCCCACCAGGAGTAAGGGGTTCCATGTACTGAGCCCCACCGTAGGTCTGCTTTTCCACGTGTGGCCTCATTTACCCTCCCCCAGGGCGGTGATGAAGTCACCCCTTACTCAGCTCCCCTCTGTCCCTGAGACATCTTCTCATCAGCCCTGCCTCCTCCCGTCCTCCCCCGTTTGTCTGGCTAACTCCTCGAAGACTCAGTTCAGCTGCCACCTCCTCCAGGAAGTCTGCCCTGATTCCTGAGTGTGGATTGAGGTCTCCGAGCCCCTCACCTCTAGAACAGCACCTACGCGCACCCACCCTAGGGGAATCAAACATCCGAGGAACAGCCCTCATCATCACCCATCTGCACGTCTGTCTCCCCCACTAGCCTAGGAGCTCCCTGAGGGCAGCGGCCGTGTCTTACACTCACTCACGGTGCCCAGCACAGGGCTCAGGGCCTCAGGGAGTGACAGACGAGCAGATGAACCAGTGAGTGAGGTGACTTGTCCAACGTCTCACACACAGCTAGTGGCAGACCCCGTCACTAGTGGCTCACCTGCAGTTCCGTCATCTTTCAGCAGGAGCAGCAGACAGAGTGGCGAGGCCAGCCAGTGGTCAGCCCGTGCAAAGCGCACAGCAAGATCCGGAGGACCCAGCGCTCGGGCTGCATGCAGCCGGCCCCTCTGGGCCAGGACCCCAGGCTGAGCAGGGGCCCCTGCCAGTGCTCCCCTGGAGGGCCAGCCTGTCCTCTGTCCTGGCTCCTCTGCAGCCTCTGACCCCAGCGGCCTGGCCTGGCCTCAGAACTGACATTCATTTTTCCAGATCTTCAGGTTAGGCTTTTTTTTTTTTTAACTTAAAAACAAAATGTTTAATGTAGAAGTAATGCATGCTTGTTGAAAAGAAATTTGGTGATTCAGAGGTATATAAAGAAGTATATACAGTACCAAGTAAAAGTGCCTCCCACCCCAGTCCAGCCAGTGTGTTGATCCTCCCAGACATTTATACACGCACACACACATGCACGCACACACATGCACACGCACTCTCATGCACACACACACTTATTTTACAATGCCTAGGATTAAATATTCACACTCTGTCCTTTAACTCCCGTGAAGTCTTATGTACTTCGTCTAGGGGTAGATTCTAACATGGAATTCAATATGTAGCAGTCATCATGATGTGGTTAAATAAATACAGCCACAGCAGAGAATCAGGAAATGGAATTAGACTCATGGAGACAAAACGCAATCCTACAGCTTTGAAACCACCACTCAACAGAGAAGCTTCTATGGGTCAATGAGAGAGAATCCTCTTCCATTTTTTCACTTCACAAATATTTACCAAGCGCCTGCTTTGGGGCAAGCACTACAGAGACCACCAGGGTAAAGCAGTGAGTCCAGCGATGATTGCTGCCCTCATGAGTTTGCATTCTAGTGGGGGGGACAGTAAATGAAGGATAAATACAACTGTAGAGTGAGACAGACACTAAGTTCTGAAGATGGAAAGCGGGTAAGGGAGCTGGGGAGTGGCGGGGTGGAGGTGGGGTGGGGGCATCAGGGCCCCAGACCTCAGGCACATCCCCAATGTCCTGGCCCGTCCCCATCTCCCTCCCTCACAGTTGGCAACCACCTGTGCAGGGTCCCCTGAGATCTGGCTCTTTGAATGGCCAGCAAGGAGCTGGATGAATGACCCAGACACGTGAGTGAATTCCCTCCCTGGAGGTGAGCCTTGACCGATGAGAACAGGAGGTGAGAAACAGCTGGACAGCCACACCCCACCCCCATGCTCTCACCTGTGGACACCTCCAAAACATGACCCCTTCCTGCCAATGTCTGGAGAACTACTGTGTGCCGAGTGAGCATGGCTGCTGAGGGACTTGCTGAGGGTCACCACAGTTCATCATGAAAACAGGAACATGGTGGGTCCCCTCACCCTCTCCACCCTGGGCCTGCACCTCCCAAACGAAGCACTAACACCCCAATCCCAGCCTCAGGCTCTGCGTTTCAGAGCACCCAAGCTCAGATGAGACACAAGTTTAAACATTACAAGAAGGCCCCTTCCTCAGTGAGCAAGGGCATTTGACAAAGGCCTCAAAGAGGTAGAAGAAGACGACACGTGGATATTTGGGGAAAGACATCTGGGCAGATGTCTCAGCCAGTTCAAGCTGCCATAACAAATTCCCACGAATACGTTTCTCCCAGTTCCGGAGGCTGGGAAGTCAGATCAGGGCCCAGCATGGTTGGGTTCTGGAGAGGGCCCTCTCCCAGGGTGCAGACGGCACTTTCTGAGTATCCTCACACTGCAGAAGGGGGAAAAAGCCCCCTTGGGCCTCTTTCATAAGGGCCCTGACCCCATTCAGGAGGCTCCACCCTGGTGACCTAATCACCTCCCAAAGGCCCCAGCTCCTGATGCCATCGCCTTGGGGCTAGGATCCAATCTATGAGTTTCAGAGGGACAGAAACTGTCAGACCAAGGCAGCAGAGGAGTCGGGGGTGGGCCAGTTAGGGCCTTGTCAGCCACCACAAGGACTTTGGCTTTTGGTCTGAGTGAAGTGGGCAGCCATCTCTCGGCAGGTTCTAGGCAGATGTCTCAGTCCATTCAGGCCGCTATAACAAAACACCATCAAGTTTGAGGTTTTGACAGTGGGGTGACACAGTCTGACCTAAAGTTTTAAAAAGACCCGTCTGTCTTCTGAGTTGAAAACAGACTACAGGGAAGGGAGGGTGGAGGCAGAAAGACCAGACAGGAGGCTGTTTCAATAATCCAGATGTCAGAGGGCAGTGGCGTAAATCAGGGTGGAATTATCTAGAAGACGGACTCTGGATACACTTGGATGGGGGCGGGTGGTGCTGACATATTGAACGTGCGGCATGGGAGAAGGTAAGATTGAAGGATGACTCCAAGACTTTGAGTCTGAGCACAAAGGATTTACGTGCACGCGTGCTTGTCGTCTGGGGCACCAGCGATCCAGGGTGGCCTTCCCACAAGCCCAGGGATTAATATTACCTGACGCTGAAGCGCGGTACCTGCGAGGGTCTGTCTACTTCTGGTTCACCCTCTCATAGAAGGTGCAGCCCTTTGGAGTCCTAACAAAACAAGGTTTACCTGGACAGGTTCCCTGGGTGTGTCCTTGCATTAGTTTCCTGTGGCTGCTGCAATAAATTACCACAAACTCGGTGACTTATAACAACACATACTTATTTTCTTACACTTCTGGGGACCAGAAGTCTGAAATCGGTTTCTCTGGGCCAACTTCCAGGCGTCGGCAGGGTGCGCTCCCTGGAGGCACTCGAGGCGGATCCGCTTCCTTGCCTTTTCCAGCTTCCTGAGGCTGCCAGCGCTCCTTGGCTGGTGACCCTTCCTCCACCCTCGAAGCCAGCAGGGTTGCTTCGTATTTCAGTGGTCATGTTGTCCCCACCTCCTGTGTCAGACCTCCCTTTGCCTCCCCTTGTAAGGACACTTGCCGCTGCATGTGGTGCCCACACAGGTAATCCACAATATTCTTCTCATCTCAAGACCTTAGTCACATCTGCAAAGTCCCCTTTGCCAATGTGAGGTGACATTCACAGGTCCCAAGATTAGGACCTGATATCATTAGGTTCAGCTATCACAGCCCTGAGCTCCAGCTCTTGTCCCTTAGCCACATGGTGTTGTCAAAGCACCTCGCAGCATCTCAGAAAGCGACCCCCAGGGGGACAGTGGCCCCAAGGGCTTCCGGCTCTCAGCCTCCGTCCCCCCTGGATGCCGTCCTATTTCCCCGCTAACATGTTACTTCTCCAACACCTTCCAGCAGAGGTTCCCACGGTTATCATTGTCCCGTTTCTCTAGCTGTCCTTAGTGGGAGAGTTACCCAGGTCCGGCTCCTGCCCCATGCAAATCCCCTGGCTTGGCTCACCAAAATCTGTTACAGAACCCAGGCACTCCACTCCCAGCTGAGGCTCAACAAAACCTTCTTACGAACCCAAGTCCAGCTGCCTGCCCCAGACAAAAACAAACAACCCAAAAGCCAAATGTTGGTGAAAACAAAAGTCAGCTCTTATTCAGGAATCCTGGTGACCTGAGAGGAGAGATGTCAGGCTAACCCATCTCTCTGGTAAACCTGAAGGAGAAACTTCAGACTAAACCATCTCAAAAACTCTTATTTACAGAGGGGTTTTTAAAGAGGAGATTGAGGGACTGGAATGTGGGAAATGAAAAGCAGGAGGAAAGGGGACGTGAGCTGTGGGAGCTCCGTGCAAGGAGCCAGATGCAGTCTCTGCCAGGCTCCGGCTGGTTTCTGCTCCCGTCCTTGCTGTTATCTCAGGGTCCCGCTGGAGGGTGGAATCAGCTTTATCAATGTCTTCTTTGGTTTCCTGGGGTGTAAACAGTACGTGTCCTGTGGCAAGTTTGCAGCTTCAGGCTGACTGGAAAACAACTTTACATTTAGGTAAACAATGTCATTTTGCCCCATAACCAAGCTTCGAAATATCAAATAACCATGGGAAGAGAGGGAACTTAGAGATACACATGTCAAGAAAAAAATCTGTGTTGCTGTTTTTTTTCTGAAGCCCATGTGGTTTTAGATCCCAATATGGCTTCAGTCCTGCTCACCCCAACAGGAGGGTGACTCCCACCCTTAAGGAAACAGAAGCTCATTGTGCCATTTCTAAGCTCAAATGACAGTGGGTGAAGTCAGGTCCCACGTGAGAGACCCCTGGGGGCTGCGAGTTTGGGTTTTCTCTGTGCCAGCATTGACAGTAGCCTCCTATAAGTCCCCCATGACTTTTATTTTAAATTAATAATTTCATAATTATAGAGCATTTTAGGGTTCATAGTAATTACTCCATTTGGCAATATTTATAACCACTACTTATTAATTACAAACTGTGTGCCAGATTCGGGGCAATCACTTCCCTGATTATTCTCCTTCAACTCTCACACTAAGCCTGGGGTGTCAAGACTATCCTCACCACCACGAAATGGAGAAACTGAGGCTCCACAAGCATGAAGAGCCTGCCCACGTGGCTCAGCTAGTGTGTGGCAAAGTGGTGGTCTGGACACAGACGTTTCAGACTCTGCAGCCCTCAGGCTCCGTTGCACTGTGCGCAGAACTCACACAGGGAGAAACGCGAGCAGCACTGCACAGCACGTGTGTCAGCAGCCAAGTGTCTTCGAGCTAAGTCCTGCCCTTTCTGTTGGAGGTCTTTCCCTGTTAAAATGCTTCCTCTGGCCCGGGTGAGTCAGGAAGGGTCCTAGAACTTGGAAACATGACCAGTTTCTGCCCTGAGTTTTCAGAAAATGTGGCTCATGCAAATCCCCTTCTCCCCCAATAAGGGGAAGGTGACCTGCCCAAGGGACAAGATAAGGTGGGGTGCAGGGCCTGGGAGTCTTGGAAGCCTCCAGGCACAGTGCAGAAACCCCACTTACAGAGTGGGTGTAACCAAAGAAAGCTGTGAACTACCCAAGGGCAGATTCTGCTCCCTGCGGGCAGCAGAAGGAGCGGATGGAAAGGGCTTGTCCATGCTCCAGAGAGAGGGAACCACACCAAGGGTTAGACGGTGTTTAATCCAGCAGCATCTGCACCAGGACAAGGGGGATCTGCTTGCAGAAGGAAGAGTCCCCAGGGGAGATAAGGGTCATTCCTCGGCGGTCTCAGCCTGACAGAAATAGCTGCTGGGAATGACTGAATCCCTCTGCTCTCAGCCCAGTGCTTCACTGTGAGAAAGAAGGAATCGGTCACTAACGGGTCGATCATTCTAGCTTAAGCCTTTTTGATAAGTGAGCTCAGCTAATGCCAAGACCCTGGTTTCTAATAAACCATCCTCCTACCAAAAGGAGCCAAAACTAGGAAAAAATGGTTGATTCAGGTGTGGGGCAGAGAGAGTGTAGTGCAGACCTGGAGCACCTGCTGCATGACAGAGAGCCATGAATGAAGAATCCAGAAAACGATGGGGACCTGTCAAAGGGCAGGAGGGGCTCCCACCGGCCAAATCAGGGACAATTTGAACATGAAAAAAGAATCAAGACAATAATAGATAATAGCACATTGGGAATCCATACATCGGGGTTGTGGGGGAGGGAAAACTATTCAGAAGAGTTGCCACTATTACATGTGGGCAGAGTAATATAATGAGAAAATCACCATTTTGCAGCCACCATCCTAGTAATTGATTCAAGCAAGGACCGTGGATAGTGAAAGGTTGCTGGGTGTAGGCTACTCGGTCAGCCTCAGAGTGTCACTTCATGGATGCATCACCTCGGGTTCATCACGAGGGAAAGATTTCTGTATTCTGGAGAAACCCTATGGAGACCACCTTAACCAGCTCATCGAACTGAGCCTCACAACAGGGTAATTTGTATAGATGTTATTAAATTGCCTTCTATGGAGGTTATACCAATTTACTGTGCAACCACAAATGTATGAGTCTCTGTTTCCCCATAGTTTCCCATTTTACAGAGCATTCTATCTATCTAATATTACATATGTATGTTATAAATATTAATATTAGATAATATAATTACATACTATACAATATTATTTTATTTTTGCTAAACTTAGAGGTAAAAAAAAATCTCATTGAAGTTATTTGCTTTTATTGAGGCATAATATGCATACAGTAAGTGTCCAGCTCAAGAAATTTTTACATATGTGTATACTCATGAAACAACATCTCAGGCTGCTTCTGCTCATGGTGGAAAGTGGCAGGCAGCTGGTGGGTACAAGCAGATCACATGGCAAGAGGGAGCAAGAGAGGGAGAGAAAGGAGGTGCCAGGGTCTTTTAAATGACCAGCTCTCGCAGGAACTAATAGAGTGAGATCGCACTAGGTCCCCCTCCCCCAGGGAGAGCATTAATCCATTCATGAGGGATCTGCCCCCACGACTCAAACAGCTCCCAACACTGCCACATTAGGAATCAAATTTCCACATGAGTTATGGGGGACAACACATCCAAATTCTATCAAGGGACAAACCAACTTCATGGGCCTCATGATAAGATGTACCAGGAAAGACATGGCTAATGTTTAAGTTGGATCTATTAACGATCTATTAAAGAGCAAACTGCAGCAAACCCAAAGCAAGGGACCTTCTGCAAAACAAGTGGCTTGAATTCTTCTGAACTGTCAATCTCACAAAAGTTTTTAAAAGGGGCATAGTTCTTCCAGATGAAAGGAAACTAGGAGGCATGACAACTAAATGCAATGTGTGATCCTTGATTGGACCTGGATTTAAAATAAACAGCCATAAAAAATATTATTGGGATGATTAGGGAAATCTGAATAGAAATTTATTTTAGATAATAATATTGCATCAATGTTACATTTCTTGAGTGGATCATTGTTGCGATGGTTAATTTCATGTGTCAGCAGGAGGATGTTCCGGATGAGATTACTACATCAGTGAACTCTGAGCAAGCAGGTTGCCCCCATAATGGGGGGGCCTCATCCAATCAGCTGAAGGCCAAACAGAATGAAAAGACCAGCCTCCTGAGCACAAGGGAGCTTCCAGCAGCCGCCTGAGACTCCCCCTGCGCCGTGGGCCCTCCCGGTCTCTGCCTGCCAGCCACACTGCAGGATTGCACTTGCACCATCCCTAACTTGCGTGAGCCGGTTCCTTATAATAAACCTTTTTTCATATGCACACGTCCCAGTGGTTCTGTTTGTCTGGAGAAATGCAGCTGTGTTGTGGTATGTAGAACATCCTTGTTCCTAGGAGATGCACGCTAAAGGATTTAGGGATGAGGCATGATGGTGTCTGCAACTCTCAAGTGCTTCAGCAAACAGAAAAGTGCGTGTGTTATATACACGTACACACGTAGATAGACATTCGTGTGTGTATATGCATGTTCTTTGTGTAAGTGTACATTTACCTTATGTATATGTGTGTGGATATATTCTACATGTCTTTTTCTATGTATATATGTGCATGAGAGAGAGAGCGAGCTTGCACACACCCATGGGTAAATGTTAACAGCTGCTGGATCTAGGAAAGAATGAACAGATTTACGTTGTTCTATTTTTTCAACTTTTCTATAGGTTTTAAATATTTTGAATTAAAAATACGGGGCAGGGGACTTTTTGACCCCTCCCATGACTTTTGGGAACAAGTCAAGACACAGAGCATGTTCTGGGAGCTACTGGGTGTTGGAGGGACCCCAAGAAGCAGCACTCCACTTTCTTACCCTGATTCTGAACCATCCGAGACAGAAGACAAAGAGTCAACCAATGGAGACAAAGTATCAGCTGGTGATGGGTAACGCTGGGGCTGGAAGGAACGGCTGGGCTGGGAGAGTCGCATGGGTGCCCTGCTGTCCAGCCTAGACAGGAACCACCGAGGAAAACTGACTGCACAAACCAGGTCTAGGGGAGCAGGAAGGAGAGCAAGCCCACAGACACCCCCAAACCTTTGATATCAAGAAATCCACTCCACAGCCGGGGAGGAGATGGGGACGTGGCAAGGAGAGGGAGTCTCGAGGAAACCCAGGTGCACCCCAACAAAGGCCTCTGAGATCCGCCTCACTGCTGACTGCACCCAGCCTGTGGTCTGCTCCTTCCTGAGCTTCTTGGGGACCCCAGGTCCACCATAGCCTCAGCTGGGGCTCCTGCCCTTCCCATCTCGGCTGCTCTTGCTGGCTTTCTGGGGGCTGCATGCCACTCTGCACAGTGGTGGGTCATGTCCTCTGCTTTCTGCGGGTGGCACCCTTGCCTGGTGGACAACTGTCTTGGGAAGGGAACCGGCAAAGCAGCTCAAGCCCAGCCACATTCATGGTGTAGACGCTGGGGCACAGAAGACTCACCACCTTTGGCACAGCAAATCCCCCAGGGACCCCCTAAAATAAGCATGAGGGTCAAACTAGATGCATGGATCCAGCCAGATGCAGCTGTAATACGGGTGTAAATGAATCTGGGTATAACATAATCGTGAGGGACATACCAGCACGATTGCCACGTGAGGGCTCCTAGGTAAGATCCAAGGGTCCCAGCCTCACTGTTGACACCTCTCTCTAGAAGGTGGGGATCTTCCGGGCTTTGACCTCCTCTTAACAGAAGCTCCATTCAGAACCTGTGGTGTGGCTGAACCCAGGTCAGGACCAGCCCAAAGGAGGGATGCCGAGAAGGACACTCACACTGCTGCAGCCACCAGAACCATTGGCTTCTTGACAACACTGAGACCTGCAATCTGCTCCTGGTCATGCATGTCAAAGAAGTTTTCACAGGGACTGTGAGGGACAGTATGAGCCTGTCCCCTGCAGTTATTCAGGGTGGTGGGAGTTGGAAGTGACCTGGGTATCCTTCCCTGGGGCCCAAAGTGGATTAGACCATAGGGTATGGGGCAGTATTTAGAAGTGGCAGAGAAGACATACACGGAGTGATAGGGACAAGCTTGAACGACAGAGCTTAGTGAAAACAAGGGACCATGGGGGTGTGTGTTACAATGCCATTGACATGAATTTAACTTATGGCACATGCATGTGTTCGCCCAAAGCCATGCACATGCGTTAGGCACAGCAGCACCGCGCCTGATAGCCCCAAAGCAGAAACAACCCACATACCCATCATCTACGAAAGGATAGTTTGGGGAAGGGGGGAACATGAGGGTCTGGGGTGCTGGTAAAGTTTTGTTTCTTGATCTGGGTGCTGATTACACAGGTTAGTACATTTTCTTAAAATCCTTCTAGCTATACACCTGTGATCTGCTCACTTTTCTATATGTATTTTCTGTATGTACATTATTCTTCAATTAAAAGGTTACTCAAAAATGCATGCACATTATAAAAGATCAATACACACTTTCCAAAAGCAAAAATACACATCAGCAAGATATTGGTTAAGGTCACATGAGTATACTAATTATCCTGATTTCATTGCTACACATTGTACACAGGTATTGATATTCAAATCTGTACCCCACAGGTATGTATAATCAATTATGTTTCAATTAAAAAAACTGTCAAAAATAAAAGCCTACAATAGGTGTCTCATGCGGGGGCAGGAAGGTGAGAGTGAGGGTGGGGTAAAGGTGAACACGTAGGTACGTATGACCAGCAAAGGCTTGCAGGGACCCAGAAGCCTGTGCCATTAACAGATGAGGGCAATGGACCCCACCACTGGCCCCTGAGGACAAAACAGAGGAAGGGAGGTGGCGGGTGGCAGTGAGGGAGGCAGCCCTCTGGGGCCTCAGTGGCTGGACTGAGTTAGAAAGAGCCACTACCTTCACCTGTCGGACGCAAATGCACTTAAAAGGCTGCCAACATTCAGTGCTGCAGAAGTGCGGGGAGATGGTGCTTTTATACTTCGTGTGGTGGCACCCTCAGAGCACCCTTGGAGGAGGCACCTTGGCCATCTCTATTGAACCTTTAAATGCATCACCGCAATTCCACTTCTACAAAAATACTTGGCTGGAGACTTGCAGGCATGCAGTAACCATATGTGCCAAGACGGCTACTGCAGCACTGCGTGTGCTATCCAGAAAACTGGAAAACACCCGCAGCATCAGATTCACAAAATAAATGGAGGGGCAATCAGATCAAGGCAGGCTCCATGGCCACTAAAGAACGGGGCAGCTCTGCACAAACTTACAAAGGTGAAGCCCCACTGCTGAAGCAAACATGAACAGCCAAGGGCAAAACAGCAAGTCACGCTCACTCCTGTCCCTGCAGCATATAGTTACACTTAATACACTTGTGTATTCACAGCAAATCTGGAAGCCTCCACCAAGCTGTCAAGGGTGGTCACTGCTGGGTGGAACCAGGCAGCCAGGGAGCTTTCTTTTCACACCCGTGCAATGTTGACATTCCTTACAAAGGGCATACCCCACTTCTGCAGGTTTTTAATGAAACCTGGGAATAAAAGATTTTCCCATATGGTTCACATCTGTCGGGACAGCGTTAGCCAAATGTGGTTTGTTGGTTCCTTCTCACGAGAAGCGGCAGAAGCAGAACAATTCGTGACCCTCTGTTCCGTCCCTGTGCTGGGAAAGGCACGGGCTGGGAGTGGGAAGGTCAGTCTCTGGTCTCTCCGTGTGAACTTGACCCAGCCGCTTCCTCTCTGGGACTCAGGTTTGCTGGCGGATTTCAGTTCGAGGAGCTGGACAAGATGATTCCAACTTCCCTTCCAGAGTCTTGTTCTAACAGCTGCCCCTCTCCTGGCCACCTCCCCAGCCCCACCCCCACCTCTGTCCCCTTGCCCCCTGCAGTCCAGCCCTGGCAAGGCCAGTGGTTTCATTACCCACCCGAGGGTGGTGACCTCTGAGAGTGTAGCAAAGACTGAACGAGACAAGGGCAAATAAAGTCCAGGCTCCGTTAGTGATGGGCGCCCACGCTGAGCTGGGAGGACCGGGCTCCCTGGGTGCCTTTGCAGGACACACCCTGGCCCTTAGTCCCACTCCTCATCAAAGACCCCACAGTGCCAGGGATGGAGCCTTAGTCATCTGTTTTGTCATTGATGAGTCACTCGTCAGTGACACCCACAGGTCTGGGGGTCACTGAGGTTAGCAATGGTGTGGATTAATCTCTCTGTCCTTGGAGTTCAGGTGTGGTTATTGGAGGACAGAGGGGAGGGAGGGAGGGAGGGAAAGAGGAAGGGAGCCAAGTGACAGGCAACCACCAAGGGCAGCCCCTGACCTCTCTGAAGCTAGTGGGACTTTCCCCCTCCCCCAGGGCCTCTGCTGGTTAGTTCCAGTTTGCCCTCCAGGTCCCCCTTCTCCCCTCTTCTGCCCTGCCCTGTGCTTGGGAGGCTGACCTCCAAGGACCCCATCCCCCACCGCCCCTGCACTCTGGCTTCCAGGTGGGCTCAGCGACAGGGAGACGGACGCAGGAAGGCGGGGTGAGGGTTTACTCCAGCCCACTCTCCCGCCCCTCCTGCCCGATGCTGTGATCTGCAGTCACTGCACTCCTCTCCCGAGGGTCTCAGCTCCCACCGCGCAGCTGGCGGCTCCTCTTCTGTCCACAGCATCACCTGCTCTGGTCACAGCCTGCCATTCCTGGCCCCTGCAGGCCGGTACCTCCCCTGCCTGGTGGGTCCCCTCACCCCGACCCCATCTCTATAAATGCAATGGGTTCCTAATCTCCAGAACCTGTGGTTAGAACCTTATTTGGAAATAGGATCTTTGAAAATAAAATTAAGGATCGTGGGATGAGATCACTCTAAATTTAGATGGGGCCAAAATCCAATGACTGGTCTTCTGATGAGAGAGAGAGAAGAGGGAGATTTGAGACATAGAGACACAGAAGAGGAGGCATGTGAAGACAGAGGCAGAGGCTGGAGTGATGCGGCCACAAGCCAAGGAGCCCCAGGGATGGCACGTGACCACCGGAAGCCAGGAGAGACGCCGGGAACGGATTCCTCCTCAGAGCCTCTAGCAGGAGCCTCACTTGCCAACACCTTGACTTTGGACTTCTGGCCTGCAGAGCTGTGAGAGAGCACATCGCTGTTGTTTTAGGCAGCCAGTTTGTGGTGACTTGTTTCTCCAGCCTCAGGAAGCTGAGGCACTCTATGCTGGGCCATCAGCTCGCTGCTGACTGGGCCATCTCTGCACGGGCCCTCATCCCAGGGGGACCTCAGCAGCTGCAGTGGCTGCCCATCTGCCCACAGCTGCTGCCCCTGGAGCAACCTATGGCGGGCACGCAGCTCAGTGGAACCCGTCTCTCCAAAGGCTGAAGCCACAGCACAATGGGAGAAGCAGGGGACCTGCAAATTTGTCTCTGATGAATGTCCACGCTTTGCATGAGGTAGGACGAGACCACCTCCTCTGTCCACAGCCCTGCTGAAGCCACCTTTGAGAAAGGTCCACAGAATCGTGGCCAACCCTTGCTTCTGGAGCATTAGCCCCACCCCGCCTGGTTCCAGCAGCTTCTCCTGGCAGCTCTACAGAACACCCATGTGGCCAGTGTGCGGGGCGGGCTCCTGGGGCCTCGTGCCAAGACATAAATCGTGGTGTCTCCAGTTTTCCTGTGTTCTTGAGCTGCTCAGAACAACATGAAGCTTCTCTGGAGACACATATGTTTATTTGGCAAAAACAAATGTTCTCCATCTTTCTTTCTCGTCAGGAGAAAACACTGCAGAAACTTCTTGGATTTGGCCAATTTTGTGTTCTTATCTTTTTTCTCTCTCCGTAGCTTTGCTCTTTAGTCCCTCCAAGGCTTCTGTGTGTCTGGCTAATCTCAGGCCCTCTTGGAATTTTGTCTTTTGCCTGCACTTGCTTGAGTACATGGCAGTCTCTGCCAAAAACAGGCTCTGGGCCGCCCGACAGCCTCCCCGCCGCCACTGAGGCACGCCTCGGGGAGAATCCCAAGTCCTACTCTAGTCAGCCCCCTGCCCAGAGCACGCTGGGTTTCTGTGGTTAAACCAAATTTTTGTGCCATTCCCGCTCAGCTCGAAGCCCAGAACCAACCAGAACGTTACCAGGCAGCACAGCCAGAGCGGTGCTCACTCACACGTGCCCTTATCAAACTCGTGCTCCCACTGTGTGCTGGCGTTCTGCAGTGAATAGGCTCGAACTTGAACTGATTGGTTTACACAAGCAGCCCAGGGTGCCCAGTGGGTGCAGAGAGCCAGGCTGACGTGGGGCATGGCAGGTGGGATGGGGGCATGGAGGTCCCATGCACGGACACCAAGATGCCCCAGGCTGACCGCCACTCCCCCAACAATTGCTGGACATGCTCTTGTGAGGTTCCTCCCCCACCTGAGAAGCTGCCCTCCACACCATAGTCAGGAATCTTGACCAGCTCCAGAAAGATCCAGAAATGCCTCAGAGGGCAGCAGCGCACCCAGGACAGACGTGACCATGAAAGGAACGTAAGCCTTTGTGATAGGGATGTGCCATGTCCACTACTGCACCCCGTATACCAGCAACACCTGGAACAGCCTGAGCCAGGCCCAGGAGCCTGGAGCAGGCAAGGGGCACGGCTCCAAGTCCAGCCCCAAATATAAAGCAGACTCCAGGCATGACTGGGGTGCAGGGTCCTCAAGCCTGGGCTCTGCCCCACATGGCTGTTTCCTGATGGGCCACACAGCCTGTCTGAGTGCCCAGGGGTGAGGGAAGTGCTGCTGACCTGTCCTCAAGGACGGACTGCACTAGTCAGCTCCAACCACCATGACAAAGGACCACAGACTGGGGGCTTAAACCACAGACATTCATTTCTCACAGTTCTAGAGGCCAGAAGTTCAAGATCAAAGTGTCTGCGTGGCTGATTCCTCTCTTTGGCTTGCAAACGCTGTCTTCTCCCTGTGTCCTCACATGGTCATCCCTCTGTGTGTGTCTGTGTCCTAATCGCTTCTCCTTACGAGGACATCAGTCAAATTGGATTAGAGCCCACCCCAATGACCTCATTTTACCATAATTACCTCTTTAAAAACCTTATCTCCAACTACAGTCACCTTCTGAGGTCCTGGGGGTTAGGACTCCAGCATATGAATTTGGGGAGGACGCAGTTCAGCCCGTAACACTGAGATCTCAATTCGCTCAGCAGGGTGGAGACAGCAGTTATATCCAGGGCAGGACTGGGCACCCTTTGACAGAGCTTGTGGCCGGCCGCTCAGAACGTTCTCCTTGTGCTGGAGGTGTCCAAGTCCACAACGCCCACTGCTCTCCCCTTTCCAGCAAAAGATGAGCAGCACCAGCAGCCCTCCTTGTGGCTGGGTAGGGCCGAGGGCCTGGGTTCTGGCCAGTACAATTTGAGAAAATGTGGGGTGCACCACTCCAGAGAAGGCCCCAGTGGTCATCCCTGCTCCCCACTCTGCCTCTGTCCTTTGTCCTATGGAAAATGGTGGAATTCCATTGTGGAGGGAGCCCAGGTCCTGGGTCCCTGTTTGGAGAGAGTGGACCAGCCAGGAGCTCCCGGACTGGATGTGACACACAGAACCCACAGAGCCGTCGGGCTGTATCTGTCACTGCGGCACACCCTGCGCTGCGGACCGTCACCCTCGCCTGCATTCCGTGGACAGCCACTCGTTCCACGTGCGTTCCCTCAGCACCTCCGGTGGGAGCCCAACACCACGGCTGCCTGCAGCAGCCGGCCTCCAACTCCAGACGTTCCACTTTCATCCTCCAAACAAACGTCTCCTGAGCACCAACCACCTGTCAGCCTGCGACTTCAGGAGCTCACAGGTTATCAGGCCCTTGGCATCAGGGAAGCCTCCTAAATCCACTGGTTAAGAAGACAGAGGACTCCGGATTCAGACAAGCCAGCTTTAAAATCTCAGCTCCCCCTTATACGAGCTACAAGACGCAGGTCAATTCACTTAACCCACCTGTAAAACACAGACTAAAGTCACGCCAATGCCCCAGGGCGGTGGTGAGGGCCAAATAAGAGGGTGGATGTCGAGTGCTCACCACGCCTGTGGAAGGGCGGTGAACAGCAGCAATCGCTGTCGGTGCTGCGAATATTTCACTGTACGCCGAAACCTGAACCAGGAGAGGAAGCGCCACGCACAGGCGCAGGGGCCAGGAGAGGGGCGGCTGGGCAGATGCGGCTGGAGCAGGGTGTGCGGCTGGACGTGGGCCCTCCGGAGCGCACCGGGCAGGGTCGGACATGTGTGTGAGTGCAATGGCGCGTGCCAAAGTGTGAGGGACACACTGACCGTGAGAAGCTGACGAGGAAGGAGGAGGCTCTGGGGATCCGGGCATGAGGCGGTGGGTCCCTGAGCTGGGCAGGGACACGCGGAGGACGCCATGGAGGAGGAGAAACAGCAAGAAGGGCACCTGCTAAGGCGGGCGGGGAGAGGCGAGGGCACGTGCAAACCTTGACACCGTCTTGCTTAAGCCCTGGCCATCTGGTGGCTTTCACAGGGCAGAGCACTGAGACGCCCAGGGCCCCTGAGCGGCTCTGCCTGAGCCCATGGCATGACATCCCCGTCTCCAAGCGCAAATGGAGACAATCTATCTCCATTTTGGGTAGGAAAAAGGGATAAGCACTGTTATCCACAGGAGAGAAACAGAAAGACCGCGCCGAGAGATAAAGACGATTAACGTGGGGGCTGTGATTTATGGGGGAGATTAGAGACACCGAAGCTGGATAGCGAGAGGGAGAAGCTGTCAGAACACAGGGGCACGAGCACAGGGACGGCGGGACTGGGAAACTCCAGGGCAGGCCTGATCTACACGGGAGCAAAGGCGGCCCAGGAACAAGCGGCGTGGATGTAAGAAATGACTTTCCAGCACTGAGAAGGGATCGCCCGCCAGGGAGCGGGGAAACACCCCACGAACCGCAGACACAGCAGCTGCAGCTCCGGCACCTGTTCACGCGGGACAGTCACGCGTGTCTCCCAGCATGGGAAGCAGGCCCTGGGCACCAAGAAGTGACATGCTCGGGAGGAGATCACGGAGGGTCAGGTGCTTTCTCACAGGGGCCTGTACTAGTCGGGGTTCTCCAGAAGAACAGACCGATAGCATGTGTACAGAGAGACAGAGACAGACAGAGGGAGAGACTTGGTTCAAGAAATCGGCTCATGTGATTGCAGGGGCTGCAAGTCCGAAACCTCCAGGGCAGGCTGAGCCCAGAGAAGAGCTGGTGCTGCAGCTCGAGAGCTGAGGCGCCTGCGGACAGACGGGACCCCTCTCCCTGCATGCGGCGGGGGGTGCCAGGGGAAGGGGCAGGGGGAAGAGTCAGCTTTTTTCTCTTAAAGGCATTCACGGACTGGACAACGACCACCACACTGTAGAGGGCCATCTGCTTTACTCAAAGTCCACTGATTTAAATGCTCCTCTCACCTAAAAGTATACCTTCCCAGCAACGTCTGGAATAACGTTTGACCAGATATCTGGGCCCCGTGGCCCAGCCAGGTTGACACCTAACACTAACCTTCACATGACCCCTTTAGTGCACACTCATTCTTAGGAGCCCCTGTGGGGGGACGTGGGAACACAGTACACTGTCCCAGCCTCACCGAGCCCAAGGTGCAGCGCAGGACAGAGATGCACAGGTGAGCGCACAGCCCTCCTCCCCACCCGAGCTTCCTGTCCCACCGAGGGCTCCGCGCAGGGTTTAGACACTCCTAGCTCAAAATGAGGGCTTCACTATGACTGCAGCAGGACAAAAGAAGGGGCTTTCTGGTACTGCACCCCAGAATCACACTCACTCAGCAGAGTTACAGCAGGGCGGGACAACCACAGGCTCCCCACCCACCCCGCCGGCTGAGAGCTGTGCAAAGCTCACTCACTCAGTCTCTCTCTGCAGACAGACAGATCCTAAAGAACAGCAGTCACAGACACAGCATGCCAGGCACCGTCCTAAGTCCTGCAATAACAACTCACCAAATCCTCTCAAACAACACGTGCCCGTTTCACAGATCAGTAAACCCAGGCAGAGAGGGTACGTTGCCCAGAGTCACAGCAAGCAGCACAGTCAGGACCTGGACCCAGGCTGTCAGGTGCTCGGCCCCAATCCTCCACAACACGTTCCAAAAGAAAGAGAGCAGGGCTGAGATCACCCTTCCCTTCCCCAGAACCGTCTAGGAATCCCTCCTGCCCCCCAGGGCATGAGCAAGAGGGGTGGGGAGAGAGGCTGATGGGTCAGTCCAGCACAGGCTGCCAGCTGACATATGGGATCCCACTAAATATGGGTTTCAGGTAAGCAACAAGTAATTTTTAATATAAGTATATCCCAAATACTGTATGGGACATGTACTGAAAAATTACTCATTGTTTATCTGAAATTCAAATTGAACTGAGAGTCTTGAGTTTCTATTTGCTAAATCTGACCTTACTCCACCAGGATTCCCTCCACATGGACACCCGAGGTCATTGTTGTCGCAGTGTCCATGAGAAGGGAGCCAGGGGAAGTCCTTGCAGGGTAGGGGTGGCACCCCCCGTCCATCACTCCTCCCTGCTGAGCCCCCACTCGGCCCCAGCCCCGGCATGGGTGCGGGGACACAGACAAGCTCACGAGGCACACGCCAGGTCACTGTGCAGGCGACAAGACAAGGGAGGCCCGTGGACTCTGCCAAGGAAGTAGCTCGGCTGCCGGGGGCAGGAGGGGAGTGACATCAGGGCCAGGCACAGACCCCAAGGGCTGATGGGCACCACCCAGGCCGGAATGGAGATGTGAGAGACTCTGGCATATCTGTCTGGGCATGGCTGGGCCTCAGTTTCCTCACCTGTAAAATGGGAATGATGACCCCTCCTCCAAGTAGAGGGAGGCCCAGCCCTGCCCTGGGGAAGCTCAGGGGTGGCCATGCTGTGGGTCTTCGTGCTGCGGAAGCACAGGTGACAGACGATGCCCTCTTGGCCAACTGCCAAAATGATGGAGGAGGATGGCAGGGAGGGGAAGGCCAGACCTTTCCCCTGGAACTGTGGACTGTGCTGGGGACAGATGGGGAGCTGGGCGGGGCCGTGCAGGGGAGGCAGCCAGGTCTCCCGAGGGAGGCCAGCACTCAGATCAGCAAAGACAGGAACAGGAGCACTGGGGACTCAGAGACAAGACACTCATCGAGACAGGTGAGCTTTGGGGAAGTGGAGAAAGTCCGGCCCAGCAGACAGACCCTGGCACCAGCAGGGAGCCACGGCAGGCGACTGCCAGTGCTGGAGAGTCTGGGCACTGCACGTCGACCCGTCCCTGGCATTTACCAGGTGCATGACCTTGGGTGAGTCATTCAACTCCTCTGGGCCTCAGTTTCCTCCTCTGTAAGTGGGGATAATAACAGTGCTTACCAATGGGGGCTGCAGCTCACACGAGATCAGGACACGTGAAGCACTCGGCATGCCTGGCAGGAAGTGAGCTGCCTCTTGCTGATATGTCACCAGGCCACCCCATGGCACATTTTTTCTTTTCTTAAACTAGAGCTAAAATATTACATTTTCGGAAATATAAGGCACTAACTATTACCAGCTGGAGCCTTTCCTGATCGCTTTCTGGTCGATTCCTTCTAAGTGCCTTTTAGTCCCATGTTTTCCACACATGTACCTCATGGTATGTATAATTCCACTTTCACTTTTTTCACCAAAAAGAGTGTTCCTGTGTTATTAAAATTTTTCGTCACCGCCATTTTTATTAAAACATTACAAAATCTTCTAGCACATAAAATTAATTTATTTATTATTTATTAAACTATTGTTTCCAAATTTTTACTATTGTAAATGATTCCCCAAAGTGGAATTTTTAAGCCCAACAGGAAAGCTCTTGAGAAACAGTGACAAATTGCCTTCCAAAAGCTTTTTTAATTTGGCTGCCTGAAAGCAAGGTAGTGGCCCCCACAGCTCTTCGGGACGCTACGACGTGCGTGTCAGGGGGCCCCTGTCAGCCCTGGCTCTCATTTCTCATCTTTATTTTCCCTTTACTCAAACTCCCATAAAGTCATAGCTGTGAAACTGTCCAACTCGGTAGAGCAAGGTGCCATACACCTGGGCACTGGCCACTCAGAATGAGCAGATGGCAGCTTTCCTTGCAGTTGCCTGAGATGTCTCTACTGTTGACACGAACCTCTTTGCTGCTCCTCCGAGGGCCCCGTCTTCCCCCAACTCCGGGCAACAGTGCAGTGAAGGTACATAACCATGCAGTATTTTTACTGACACTACTCATGTGCCCATAAAGAAAAAGGAGAATTGTTTTGTGTTTTTAAAATGTATGTAAACGATGTAACTCACAACTCTGCAATTTGCTCCTTCTCCCAACATTGCATTAATCCAAACTAAAAAACAAAGCAAAACGAAACAGAAAACATCTTCTTCGAGGCCCCTCAAAGTCCTTACCAGGACCTGTGTTACCTGCAGTGGTCACATCATTCTCCCCCCAGCTTCTCTCTTCCAGAAAACAAAGTTCTTCATGGAACAATGGAAAATACTCAGATGTTTGTTAACTCCTGGAATTGTACACTAATGCAAATGCTCCAGGGCTGCCTTGTTAGCTCAGCTGGTTACAGTGCCGCCTTGTAACACCGAGGTTAAGGGTTTGGATCCCTGGACTGGCCAGCTGCCAAAAAAAAAGAAAAATGAAGATGCTATGTATCAAAACTCGTCAAGTGCAGCAAAAGATGTTCTTAGAGGGAAATTTGTAGCCTTAACACTTACATTGGGGAAAAACACTGAAAACTAATAAGCTAAGCATCCAGCTTAGGACATTATAAGACTGACAACTGAATAAACCCAAAGAAAGCAGAAAGAAGAGGATAAATGAATGAAACAGAAAATAAACAATAGAAAAATCAATAAAGCCAATGTTTGTTTTTAGGAGAGACTAATCATATACATGTACCAATCTCTGGCAAGAATGATCAAGAAAAAAAAGAGAAAATACAAAAATAAACAATATTTGGAATGAAAAATGAACATGAGTGCAGATAAACTAGAGATTAAAATACTGATTAAATAATATCATGAGGGCCGGCCTGGTGGCGCACTGCTACAGTGTGCCGCTTGGGAAGCGCAGCGGCACTCCCGCCCAGGGTTCGGATCCCACCTGCAGACCAGCGGCTCACTGGCTGAACGAGGAGCGGGGGCAACACGGAGGGTTGCGATCCCGTTGCCGGTCCCGGTCCGGTACGGGCGCGACACTGAGGGTTGCGATCCGTTGCCAAACACGAAAAAAAAGACAAAAAAATAATAATAATAATAATATCATGAGCATCTTAATGATAACACATTTTAAATTTAAAATGAAAAAGACATATCCCTAAAAATAACTATAATAATTGAACTGGGGCCAGTCCCATGGCTCACTCGGGAGAGTGCGGTGCTGGTAGCACCGAGGCCACAGGTTCAGATCCCATATAGGGATGGCCAGTGCTCTCACTGGCTGAGCGTGGTGCAGACCACACTGTGCCAAGGGTTGCGATCCTCTTACCAGTCAAAAAAAAAAAGGAAAAAAATAATTGAACTGACTCAGGAAGAAATTAAAAATTTGAAGAACCCATCATTTAAAACAAGATATATAAATTAATAGTTTTTCATTAAAAAGTCTCCAGGCCTAGATGGTACCAAACCTTTAAGAAACAGATCATTCCAGTCTTATCTAAACTCTCCCATTTTGTGAGACTGGTATAGCATTAATACCAAAGCCAGAGATAAACTGTCTGAGAAAGAAAAATTATAGCCTGTCTCACACAAGAACAAAGATGGAAAAATCCTGAACAAATAATAGCAAGCAGAATCCAGCCTTGTACAAAAAAAGCATCACATAGATACATGATGAACAAGATGGGTTTATCCTGGGAATGCAAGGATGATTTACATTAGAAATCTGTAATTGTTTCATCCCATCATCATATCAGATGAAAATAGATATTATCATCTCAATAATTCAGAAAAAGATTTTGATAAAACTCAGCAATCAAATTTGATTTAGAACAAAACAAAACAAAAAACTTTTAGTAAACTGGGAATGGAAAGACATTCTCTTAACTTGGAAAACTAGCATATGTACCAAAACGCTTCAACAAATGTAATCTCTCCTAGGTGAAAACTTTAGAGGCACTCTCTGTAACGAGGATCAAGACAAGAAGTCCACTCTCACTGCTTGTATTTAACATTGTACTGGAGGAACTAGCCCGTGCAATAGGGCAAGAAAAAGAAATGAAAGTATAAGAAAGTAATCAACAAATTCTCGTTATTCACAAACAGCGTGTCTACATAGAAAATCAAAAAGAAATCTACAATCAAATTATTAGAAGTACTAAGAGGATTTGAAAAGGTTTTTGGACTTTGAAAAGCTCTATATAGAAAAAGCAATTATATTTCAATATACCAGCAACTAGCAGAAAATGGGATTTTAAAAAGATACCATGTATAATATCAACAAAAATATTACCTACAAATAAATCTAATAATTATATTGTAAGACCTTTAGAGAGAAATATTTTTAAATGGAGATATAATACATGTACAGTTAAATGCACCCCTTTTAGTACATAGCTCTTTGAGTGTTAACAAATACATACAGTCATGGAAACACCACCACAATCAGGATAAGAGCATTTCCATCACCCCAAAAGGCTCCCTGTGCCCCAAATCTGTCCAGCATCCTGTGTACCCAGTGGAATGTGTATAATATTTAGGAAAATACACACTGTCCTAAACCAAGTGGCTGACCCAGGCAGGGTCAGTGGTAAGAGGGGACAGGATAGGTGGGAAATGTTCCACTAGTATGATTTATGAATAAAAACTAAGACAAGTTCTCAAGCACAGAGGAGTTGGACATTTTTATATAGTGGAGCCAACAGCCCTCCCAATACACATGCATTTCTCTACCTCTGGGCCCTGATGCACAGAAAGGTTAAGTTATGTGCCCAGAATCACACAGCACGAGTGGCAGAAGTCCCAAATGCTCCACCCCTTGCTGTGCCCTTCCACAGTCACTTCCTCCCTGCCGTGGATTCTTCTTCCCAGCCTTTTTCTTCAACCCAGAGGCTCAGTGTGTGCAGAGGATGAGGGGAGGCAAGTGGGAAAATGACCTGAACAAAGGACTCTTAATGCTTCAGTGAAACAAGTCCTCCTGGGCTGGCCCGGTGGCGCGCTGGATCCCATGTGGAGACCAGTTCCCGCTCACTGGCTGAGCGCAGTGCGGGCGCAACACCGAGGGTTGCGATCCCGTTACCAGTCAGTAAAAAAGACAAAAAGGAAAAAAAATATAAAAAAAAAAGTCCTCTGGTTGCAAATCTATATTCTACCAGACGAGGCAATGGACAGTAGCCAATCCATGAGCGGGATTGAAACAATATGAATGACCTGGGCTGCAGGAGACCGGGCCACCTCGTGGCCTCAGTGTCAGGCTCCATCACTAAAGCATTCACGTCCCAACAGAAGGGGTACCTGGCTCTGGCCCACCCCACGTGGGACCAGGCAGCCCTCAGAGGAATGGAGGACTTTGTGCCCAGTGCTCTTCAGGGCCTCAGCACCAGGACTGACCTGTCCAATCCCTGGTGCTGGAAGAGCCCCCAGAGGACAGGGGCTGTCCCATTCACTCTGTGTCACCAGCAGCCCCCAGGCTGGCACACGGCAGCTGTAACACATGTGTGCAGGACGAGTGGGTGGCTGATGGGGAACAGGCACCCTCAGGCCTCCACACAGAGCTTTCCTGCTCCCATCTCCTTGGATGGCTTCCCCACCAGGCTCCCACCTGGATTTCTAAATGCCTCAATGCTCCCCTAGGATCCTACAGCAGTGCGTGGTGATGGCCCAGCTCCTCCTATCTCCCCAGCTGGACTGTGAATGTCTCCAAGGCAGGAGGCACCTGGCTCAGATCCTGTCTACCCACTAATTCACTGTGTGACCTTCAGCAAGTTGCTTAACATCTCTGTGCCTGTTTCCTCATTTGTAAAATGGAGTTAATAAAAAGCACCTTATATGCATTTTACTATGGAAGATTAAATGAATGGATACAAACAAAATGCTTCTGACAGTCATTACTATTGCTATCATCTCTGAGGTCCCAGTGCCCAGGGTCTTAAAAACACTTGTTGAATGAATGAATGACTGGACAAAGGATTTTGTCCCTCCAGTCTCCTTGCCATGGACTCTATCTAGTAATAATGTGGTTGCTGAGCAGTGATGTAGAGGCTGAAGAGCAGAGACTCTGGAGCCAGGCTGCCTGGGTTCAAATCCCAGCTGCCCCAATTCCTCGCTAGGTGACCTCAGCGAGGTCAACCTCTCTGGTGGTTGTGCCCCTGTAGAACTGTTGGTGGATAAACTAGATGGTGCATAAAAGGTACATGATGAGGCCTCTGGAAGTGACAGGGTTTTTTTTATTGATTGTACATATTCATGGGCAAAAGCTGCCCATCAGCACCTATGCCCAAGATGTGGTGAGCAAATCAATGCTATCTGGATGCCCCACCTCAAATTGCAAGTACGTCTCATGTCCCCCACCCAACCTCTCTCCAATGCCTCTCTCCCTCTTTCCCCCTCCACCTCTGGCAACCCTAGGTCTGTTCTCTGCCTCTGCAAGTCCAACACACCACTGTGGTCTTTCTTTCCTTCCTTCTTTCTCTCTTAGCTTCCATTTATGCATGAAGATGTGCGGTATTTTTCCCTCTGTGTCTAGCTTGTTTCACTTAACGTATGTTTCTCCAAGCTCATCCATGTTGCTGCAAATGGCAGATGTTCATTCTTTTTTATGGCTGAGTAGTATTCCATGGTGTATATATACCACATTTTCCTTATCCAGTCATCTGTTGATGGACATTTAGGTTGGTTCCATGTCTTGGCTACTGTAAATAGAGCTGCAATGAACATGGGAGTGCAGGTGTCCCTTCGACATGATGATTTCCATTCCTTTGGGTATATACCTGGCAGTGGGATAGCTGGGTCATATGGCAGTTCTGTCTGTAGTTGTTTGAGAAACCTCCATACTGTTTTCCATAGTAGCTGTACTAATTACCATTCCTGGCACATAAGAAGTTTTTAATAAAAATAACTTTCCTGGGCCGGCCCGGTGGCGCACTGGATAGTGCGCCGCTTGGGAAGCGCGGCAGCGCTCCCGTCCGAGGGTTCGGATCCCACGTACAGACCGGCTCCCGCTCACTGGCTGAGCGAGGCGCGGGAGCAACACCGAGGCTTGCAATCCCGTCGCCGGTCCCCGGTCCGGTACGGGGGCAACACTGAGGGTTGCGATCCTTGCCGGACACGGAAAAAAGACAAAAAAAAAAAAATAACTTTCCTCTCCCTCTAAAGGCTGGCAAGGGAAGGCAGGGAGGAGACAAAGCCGCACAGAGAAACCAGGAGGGCAGGAGAGTGATGAGGCCACGGTCAGCACTGTCAGCAGTGGCTGATAAATGGAGCTAAATTCAGAAAGGATTCAGCAAGCCCCTCAAGTCAGCCGTAAATACAGTGCTGGGGCCTGGGAAGGAGGCGCCACATGGAGAGATGAATGCAGTGACAAATGGCCATCCATCCATCCCTTTGCTGGCAACAGCTGCCAGCAACCCCGCCAGGGCCCACAGCAGTGCACCAGCCACCCCCGGGCCCAGAGGGGGGCACCATAACCCTGCCCCAGCTCGGAGCAGTCCCAGCCACGCACCAAGGACTCAGCTGAAGGCATATCAGTAGGCCCTGGAAGAAGCAGGAGGTGGGGGCAGGACAAGGAACCGGCCCCAAAGGCAGCAGTCCCAGCCTGATAGGTGACATCCGAGGGGAAAGGGGATGTGCACCAGATGGGTGTTGGCTTCGTGCCCCCAGGACAGATGTCCAAGGCCATCAGCTTCAAAGCAGCCAGGTGCCAATCGCACCCCTGTCCCCAGACCCAGACAACACGTGAGGGGCACACGGCTGGATTGTGATCCCACTGCAGGGCAGGTTAAGTCACAATAAGGGTGACTTCTGGGAAATACCTACTGACCTATTCATTCATTCATTCATTCATTCATTCATCAGCAACAACTTGCACCACGCACTGGACAGGTGCTGGGGACACAGTGGGGAAGCAGACAGACTCTGGTCCCAGTCCCTGCTTCTCAGAGCCCACATGATAAGGACAAACAGTCCTTCCAGTGCAATCCTCCTCACGTAAGCCAAAATGTCTATTATTATAATAGACGATGCTCACATTGGGTGACCTGGAGAGGGCTGCAGCTCACACCTCAGAGCCCAGGCAGCCCTCAGGAACCCCAAACTCCAAGAGGATGCTCGACCCTCCGGCCGGTGAGCTCAGGAAGCAGGGTTGATGGGGAGGAGATAGTGCCCATGGATCCCCGCCAGAATCACCTGGCTTCAGAGGCTGGGGGTGCCAGTGGAGTTCAGGGAGGCTCAGAAACATCCCACCCTCCGCAGGTGCCCCCTGAAGATCAGAGCAGGGCAGAGCCAGGCTGGAAGGGACACATACAGAGACTCGCCATAGAAGACTCTAACAGCCATAGTCACCATTCAGCCCCCAAGCGTCCCCCCAGTCCCAGCTCAGGCAGGCCCCATGCTCAGCAGCAGAGGTGGCAGAGATGAATACGACCCAGGGCCATGCTTAAGGAGCCCACGGTCTGTGAGGCACAGATGAGTAAGCAGCAACAGCTGCCGGCGAGGTCCAGGCATGGGGCGTGCTGGTGGTGGTCCAAGAACGGGAGGCACACGGCTGCCAGCAGGATCAGGGACACTTCCTGGGAGAGGGAACTCCTGAGCAAATCCCTGAAGGATGCGTCAGGGTCAGGCAGCCCAAGGAAGGGAGCGCAGCATCCCAGGCAGCGGGGACAGCAGGTGCCAGTGCTGGGGGCTGATGTAGGGCCCAGTGATCCTTGTTCTGTCCAGATCGTGTGGAGGGGGGTGGTGAGAGATGAAGCCAAGGAGGTGGAGAAGCCTAAGGTCAGCCATGAACACCAAAGAAGCAGCACTCACTACATATCAGCGCACATATCAACTCACCTGGAGCTCTTATACCCATTTTATAGGCAAGGAAACTGAGGTACAACGAGACTAAGAAACTCGCCCAAGGCCACTCAGCTAATGAATTGATTGAGCCAAGATTTGATCTCCAAAGCTCATGCTCCTAATGACAATACCTTATGGCTTTTCAGGCAATAGGGAGCCACCGAATGTTACTGAGTATGGGAGTGACCTGGTTGCTGTGCATGTGGCCAGGGCGGGGCTCTGCATGGGGCTGGAAGAGATGGCGGATGAGGCTGGAGGTGGAGACTTGGTCACAACCCTGTCCCACAGCAGTAAGCAGCAGGGTGGGGACAGCAGAGCCAGGGTGACACTCAGAGTCTGCAGCGATGGCAGCAGCTACACCAACACCGCCCATGACCCTCCTCTGAAGGCATTCCCACCTTTGTCAGGAGATCAGGGTGGCCCACAAGTCCCATGGACTTCCCAGCTCTGCCTCCAGCCCCACATGATGCCCACTGCCTCCCCTGTGCCCGCAGAGTCCACTCCCCAGGTCCCTCGGGGCTGCTCTGAAACACAGGCCACATCAAAGGTGTTACTCTGAACACCTCATTTCACCTTCTCTGGGGCACGTTGGCCCCGTCATTTCTACTCATCCTGTTTTGTTGTTTGGTCACAGGTAAAATACCTGAAGAGAGGACACGCCTTCCCCCGACCCTCAGTCCCACGTGCGGGGGCTGTGGCAGGGGCGTGGGGTCACTGGGGCGTCTTCCCGGCCAAGCCGGCTGCACACACAGCTGGGTCTGTGAAAATAACACAATATGAAATTCATATTAATTTTCTGTTTAGCCGGGATTTGAATTTCAAATCAGGCCCTGCGTTGACGGAGATTGAGTGCGGACTGTCTCCCAGAGCACGTCGGTCAAAGCCAGGTCCGGCACCAGCCCCCTCGGCAGCCCAGCAGCTTTCTGGGGGCCACGCCTCAGGCAGGGGTGCGGGGGGCTGTGAACAAAAAGGGCACCTGTCACCCCGGGCTTCCGCAGCAGCCTTGGCCCGAAGCGCCCATCACGGGGGACGGTCTCCAGCCGATGCTTTCCCACTGACTGCTGAACTCTGCTGCAGTGTGAGAACCAAGGTAGGTCGCTCCTTCGCTCCTTCACAGACTCGTCCTCTCCCGTGGCCCCCGCTGGGCCTGCCATCGGCTGGCTGAAAGCTGTCCCTGCCCCTAAGATAGCAGAGAGGCTGGGTCCCCACGACTCCGGCTCCTACTGCGTGCTAACCCTCGCCCTCGCCTGTGGCAGGTGCTTCGCTCTCTGAGCCTCGGTTTCCTCGCCTGTATGAAGGGAAAACATGGCCCACTGCAGCGGCCTGCGGCCCAACTGGCGTGTGACACAGTGAGGGTCGGTTTGGGCAGCAATGCTCGGCAAGAACTTATTTAGTGCCACCCACGTTCCAGGCCTTGCTCTAGGTGAGGGAAGTGGGGGCAGACCCAGAGTACGCAAAGCAGACCAAGCTCCCTGCCTCCTGGAGGGACATTCCAGGGCAGCCCTTCCCAGCTAGGTGTGGGTTTGTCGCCCAGGTGACACTTGGCAATGTCTGGACATTTCTGTTTCCACAGCCGTGAGGGGCGCAGCAGGTGCTACTGGCATCTAACGGATGAAGGCCAGGGATCCTGCTAAATATCCTCCAGCGCACGGGACAGCCCCCACCACAGAGATTATCCAACCCAAAGTGTCAACAGTGCCGAGGCCGAGGAGCCCTGTTCTCGGGGAGAGACGGCGAACGAGACGCATAAGTAAAAACACATCGACTAGGAAGCACTAATGCTCCAGAGGTCCACCCTCCACAAGGAGGGAAGAGCACGGTCCCCACCTCCTCCAGCACCGCGACAACAAGCCTCATCAGGAAGAAATGCTCCCAGCCCTGAGCCCCGCACACGGGCCGCCCCACTGGCACTGAACCAGGCCACGGACGGCCCATAGTAGCTGCTACCTCATGCCCAGGCCCTGGGGCTCGGCGGCAGCCTTCACTGCAGACCCTGGGGACCCAAAGGTGAGTGGGGCCGGGTCCCTGCCCTGGGCCCCCAGCCTAGCAGGAGAAGCACACACCAATGTCGGATGTTTTGGTCACTTGTGGGCTGTGTGCCCCTCAGCAGGTGGCCTGGTCCTCTCTCTGAGCCTCAGTCCCCCACATGTAAAATAGGAACAATGGTGAGACCTGCCTTGTGTGATTGACTTGGAGTCAAATGGGACCTGGTCATAGGAAGGCCCAGCCAAGGGTGCCTGGTGTTATGGTGCATGGTGGTGGGGGGAGGTGGAAGGTTCTGGAATACCAAGAGGAGGACATGGTGAGAGGGCCTCGAAAGCTGAAATGAAGTTCACCAGGTAGATGTGATCTGGAAGGAAGGTGAGACAGACTGTCCCCACTGGGTGAAGGGATACTGGACACAGAGCGAGTGAGTGTGAAGACAGAGGGACAGGGAAGGACAGAGGCAGGCCATGACTCTGGAGAGGGGCATAGTCTCAGCACCCGCAGGGCCATGATCCCCAGACCTGGGACGTCACCCCCGACCGCCCAGACAGTCTGTGAGCAACCCGGCAGCAGCCAAAGTGATCTGTTCCCAAGCAAGGGCTCACTGCCCAGTGTGCATAGAAGCCAATACTATGGCACCAGTTTTTGAGAAAACAAAAGGCTTCATGGCAACATCCACTGGCAAGGAGACAGGAGGCAAGGCTCAAATCTGCATCCCGGATCCAGGGGTGGGGCAGATTTTAAGGGGTCAGTAAGGGGCAAAGAAGAACTGGGTAAAAGTGGATTGGCTAGCTCTGGATCAGAGCCTGTATGGCAAGGAGGCTGCTGGATGCCAGATCCTCCTCGTTGAAGGACGTCTCCTTTCTGGGGCTCCGGTGGTTCAATCTCCAGCTTCTTAGTTTGGTAGACAGGCGATTTGGGGTTCCTGTGGTACTGAGGGCACCTAGAGAGCAAAGTTCTTCTCTCTGCACATGCTCAGCTTACATCCTGCAGGACAACTAAAGGAACTTGATATAGGGAGAGAAACCAGTTTCTGCTACTGTCAGGTGGTTTCAGATCCTTTGAAACCCTAAGTCAGGCATCCCTCCTGTGCAGGCAGCACCCAAGAGCCCACAATCCTATACCCTTATCTATCTTGTGAGCCCCTCACTTCCACTCTCCCCCTGGCCTCCTTTGCTCCTGCCACACTGCTGGCCACTCCTGCTTCTGGGCCTTTGCACCTGCTGTCCCCTCTACCAGGAATGCACTCCCGGAGAACATGACCTTGGAGCTGGGCCTTGAAGGATGAGTAGGAGTTTGTCAATGGGTCCTTCCAGGAACAGTGGTCCTGCGTGTTGGGGGTGCTGCCTGCAAGAGGCAGGGTAGCTCCAAGTGTTAACCACACACCACCAGGTGAGAGACCAGGAACCTGAAGTGCGAAGGGGGACACCCAAGGGCACAGGGCAAGAAGACAGCAGGGGTCACATCCTGGAGGGACTTGAATGCCAAGCAGAAGAATTTGGACTTGTTCTTAAAGTCACAAGATTTTGACCAAGTGGCATCTCCTGGGCTCCTTGGGGGCTGGTCAGTTCTCTACACCACCCTGTCTAATCCACACAGCTCCTCTCCAGGGGGAGATTATTCTCTTTTCCCAGATAACAGGCCTGGGGCATGGATCAGGGGAGTGACTTTCCCACGGCCCCCAGATGGTCAGGAACACAGTGGGAATTCAGACAGACCCAAACCCAGGCTCTTATACCCCATCCTGCTGCCTCCCCAGGCCTTAGAAGAGCGCACCCCAGGTGTGATTCAGCCCAGATCGTCCTCATCACTCCAAGGAAGGGAGAAGCCCCTAGCCCCATTAGCAAAACATCTCATAACTCTTAAAACCCAGTGACCAGAACAAAGGCCAGGAAAGACGGCAGCGGTGACGCAGAGACGGAGAGGAAGGCACGGGACCGGCCCAGCTCTGGGAGCTTTGTGAGTGACCCCCAGCCCGGCCCCAGCTTACCACACCAGGCTAGGCGCCTTCAT